>NC_034197.2:44575901-44858401 GCF_002021735.2 Oncorhynchus kisutch | reverse complement strand
AGGGCCCAGGTCTGTCAGGGCCCGGGTCTGACAGAATCTGTGCAGATGATCTACGTGCTGGTGTAGGCCCTCCATCCACGAGATGATCTGTAGGTGTACCTACTGTGACAGTCCCCTCAAAGCCATTTGACTATGTAGTGACCCAGCGGGCGACAGAGCTGCAGGAGTTGTGACCCGTTTTTGTTGTTTGTTTTGTCATAGTTGTGCCTAGGGGGGCATATGGGGGAGGGAATGTTGTCACCTCCAGGTTGGTGTTTGTCCCCCTGTGTGCTGAGGGTGTCAGGTTCTTGTCCAGTTCTGGCATTTAGGTCACCACAGACTAGTACATGTCCCTGGGCCTGGAAATGATTGATTTCCCCCTCCAGGATGGAGAAGCTGTCTTCATTAAAGTATGGGGATTCAATTGGGGGGGATGTAGTTAAAACACATGAGGACATTTTTCTATGTTGAGATAATTTCCTTATTAATTTCTAGCCACATATAAAATGTTCCTGTTTTCACTAATTTGATAAAGTGACTCCTGCTCCAAATTAGCATCCGCTCTGAGGCCCACTCCCTGCTATCTCCCTCTCTCTCTCTCTCTCTCTCTCTCTCTCTCTCTCTCTCTCTCTCTCTCTCGCTCTCTCTCTCTGTCTCTCTGTCTCTCTGTCTCTCTCTATCTCTCTCTCTCTCTCTCTCTGTCTCTCAATTCAAGGGCTTTATTGGCATGGGAAACATGTGTTAACATTGCCAAAGCAAGTGAGGTAGATAATATATAAAGTGAATATATAAAGTGAAATAAACAATAAAAATTAACAGTAAACGTCTCTCGCTCTCTCTACTCACTCCCTCCCCTCTTTCTCTGTCCTCCTCGCTCCATTACTCTGTCAGAATACCTCTGTCTCTCTACCTCTCTCTCTTCTCTATGTGCCGGAGGCCAGCCTCTACTGTACATCTTTCTACCTCATACATCCGAGAAGAAAAAAAACGAAGCTCTGTGGTGACAGAATTGGGAGGTGACCAACAATCTTTTGGTTAAAACACAACTTGGCACTCCAAATGAACTTGTAGAGCACATTCCAATGCTAGTGTCGGAACACTTTCAAACACATCCAACGATACAGGACATTGAATGTTCTATTTATTACAGATGAATGAGAGAGAGCAGAGATGATGGAAGAGAGGGGTGTCACATAAAGCCCAATTACCTTGACCTTAAAAAAAAGAGCTCCCAAACTTTTAAATATGTCTCCGTTGGTTTCCTACTCTACTCATTTTACCCATAAACCCTCTCTGTGTTCTCTACCAGACCTATGGCCCCTCCCACCCAGGGGGTGGTTATGTTAATCAAACCAGAGCGAATGATGGTGATAATTATGACAGAGCGGGCTCTGTTCTGCTGTGCGTCTGAAATGACCCCGGAACAATCATCCCTCAGCAGCTTCAGTTGCAACCGGGCTACGGAGATGATTCCCCATTAACAGCCCAGACAGAGATGGTCTCTCCCGAGGACACACACACGCATGTATACACACATACACTCAGGTTGAGTATGGAAAGGTGTGAGAGGCAGTGGGAGGACAGAGAGAGAGGTCTGTTAGAAATTGAGGCCAGCTGCTGCACCATAATCAATGTGTAACTGCTTTTGATGTGTGTGTGTGTGTGTGTGTGTGTGTGTGTGTGTGTGTGTGTGTGTGTGTGTGTGTGTGTGTGTGTGTGTGTGTGTGTGTGTGTGTGTGTGTGTGTGTGTGTGTGTGTGTGTGTGTGTGCGTGCGCATGTGTGAATGCAAGAATTCTGTAGTACACCAATAAGCTTGTCTTTCTAGAGCAGTAAACATGATGATGAGGACAATTGGAGTTAACAGCAGAGCAGATGATGAGGACAATTGGAGTTAACAGCAGAGCAGATGATGAGGACAATAGGAGTCAACAGTTGAGCAGATGATGAACACTGGAGTTCTGACTGATACACTGAACACTGGAGTTCTGTCTGAAACACTGAATACTGCAGATCTGATTGATATACTGAACACTGGAGTTCTGATTGTTACACTGAACACTGAAGTCATAACTGATACACTGAACACTGGAGTTCTGACTGATATGCTGAACACCGGAGTCACGAATGATACACTGAACACTGGAGTTCTGACTGATACACTGAACACTGAAGTCATAACTGATATACTGAACACTGGAGTTCTGACTGATACACTGAACACTGGAGTCACGAATGATACACTGAACACTGAAGTCATAACTGATATACTGAACACTGGAGTTCTGACTGATACACTGAACACTGGAGTTCTGACTGATACACTGAACACTGGAGTTCTGACTGATATGCTGAACACTGGAGTTCTGACTGATATACTGAACACTGGAGTTCTGACTGATATGCTGAACACCGGAGTCACGAATGATATACTGAACACTGGAGTTCTGACTGATACACTGAACACTGGAGTTCTGACTGATACACTGAACACTGGAGTTCTGACTGATACACTGAACACTGGAGTTGTTACTGATATACTGAACAGTTGTCAATCAACTGCCTACACGAACACAGTGGATTGGCAGAACTCATCACTGCAAAACAACTTTACTCTCTCTCTCTCTCACACACACACACACACACACACACACACACACACACACACACACACACACACACACACACACACACACACACACACACACACACACACACACACACACACACACACACACACACACACACTCACACTCACAGTAAAAGCAAATATTTGTGAGCGAACGCTAAATGTCATGCCTGTGTAATTTATAACCACAGAGAGGGAGAGATAGCGAGAGAGAGAATGTATGTTTCCTCATGTTAGCTCTTGGTAAAGACATGATGACCCACAAAGCCTGAGAGAGAGCACAGAGGGCATCAAGAAACTACGTGTTTGTGTGTGTGTGTTTCCACAGCAACCAGACTCTATTAATGACTTATAGCCTCTGAGGACTCCAGCTGCAACACACACACAGCCTGAGGCTGAAATACCACTATTCTTCTCTACCTCCCTGCAGGACGCACACACTCTTCTGGAGGTCCTTTGGAACGGGAGAAGTATGGGAACAGTTTAGACGGTGTAAATGGTTGACCCAGGGAGGGAGGGAGGGAGCTACTGGAATGTGGAATGTGGAATTGGGAGTAATGTCAGTGTTTCATTGGTTTCTGTACTGAAGACCCTCTTTCTGTTGTAAACAAGCACGTCTCTAATGAGCTGCATTAATTATGTACAGTATATACTGTAAGCTTATAAGAAAATGGTTCCAAAGGGGTTCTTTGGCGGTCCCCAAAGGAAAACTATTTTTGGTTCCAGGTAAAACCCATTCGGGGTTGATGTAGAACCCTCAGTGGAAAGGGTTCTACATCAAACCCAAAAGGGTTCTACCTGAGAAAAGGGTTCTTCAAAGGGTTCTCCTATGACGACAGCCAAATAACCTTTTTAGGTTCTAGATAGCACTGTTTGGTTCCAGGTAGAACACTTCTACGTTCTAGATGCACCTTTTGGTTCCAGGTAGAACCCTTTTAGGTTCTAGATAACACCTTTTGGTTCCAGGTAGAAACCTTTCAGGATCTAGATAACACCTTTTGGTTCCAGGTAGAAACCTTTCAGGATCTAGATAACACCTTTTGGTTCCAGGTAGAACCCTTTTAGGTTCTAGATAACACCTTTTGGTTCCAGGTAGAAACCTTTCAGGATCTAGATAACACTTTTTATTCTAAGATAGTACAGTACACAGTGTACTTCAATATACACTGAGTGTACAAAACATTAGGAACGCCTTCCCAATATTGAGATCCTGGGGATTTAAAGGACCACAGTCAGTCAGTAGAAAAAATTGTCGTCTTGGGTAAAAAAAATATTTTGGGGGATATTTAGGCAGAAATGTTGCAGATGGGGAGGTCCTTAGTGAAACAGCATGAGAGAATGTATTGGGAGAGGTTCAAGTCCCTAGTGAGCCACAATGGGAGAATGTATTGGGAGAGGTTCAAGAGCATAGTGAGACACAATAGGATAATGTATTGGGAGAGGTTCAAGTCCCTAGTGAGACACAATGGGAGAATGTATTGGGAGAGGATCAAGTCCCTAGTGAAACAGCATGAGAGAATGTATTGGGAGAGGTTCAAGTCCCTAGTGAGCCACAATGGGAGAATGTATTGGGAGAGGTTCAAGACCATAGTGAGACACAATAGGATAATGTATTGGGAGAGGTTCAAGTCCCTAGTGAGACACAATGGGAGAATGTATTGGGAGAGGATCAAGTCCCTAGTGAAACAGCATGAGAGAATGTATTGGGAGAGGTTCAAGTCCCTAGTGAGACACAATGGGAGAATGTATTGGGAGAGTTTCAAGACCCTAGTGAGACACAATGGGAGAATGTATTGGGAGAGTTTCAAGACCCTAGTGAGACACAATGGGAGAATGTATTGGGAGAGGTTCAAGTCCCTAGTGAGACACAAAGGGAGGTATTGGGAGAGGTTCAAGACCATAGTGAGACACAATGGGAGAATGTATTGTGAGAGGTTCAAGTCCCTAGTGAGACACAATGGGAGAATGTATTGGGAGAGGTTCAAGTCCCTAGTGAGACACAATGGGAAACTGGATGGATATATTGGGGAAGGTTCAAGTCCCAACTGAGACAGCATGGGAGAATGGAGGGATATCTAGGGAGAGGAAATGGTAGAATGCTGATTTATTGGGTGTGAGAGGTGTGTCTGCTGGTCCTGGTAGTGTCATGTTGTGAGAGGTGTGTCTGCTGGTCCTGGTAGTTTCATACTGTGAGAGGTGTCTGCTGGTCCTGGTAGTTTCATACTGTGAGAGGTGTGTCTGCTGGTCCTGGTAGTTTCATGTTGTGAGAGGTGTGTCTGCTGGTCCTGGTAGTTTCATACTGTGAGAGGTGTCTGCTGGTCCTGGTAGTTTCATGTTGTGAGAGGTGTGTCTGCTGGTCCTGGTAGTTTCATGTTGTGAGAGGTGTCTGCTGGTCCTGGTAGTTTCATGTTGTGAGAGGTGTCTGGTCCTGGTAGTTTCATGCTGCGAGAGGTGTGTCTGCTGGTCCTGGTAGTTTCATACTGTGGGAGGTGTCTGGTCGTGGTAGTTTCATGTTGTGAGAGGTGTCTGCTGGTCCTGGTAGTTTCATGCTGTGAGAGGTGTGTCTGCTGGTCCTGGTAGTATCATGTTGTGAGAGGTGTCTGGTCCTGGTAGTTTCATGCTGTGAGAGGTGTGTCTGCTGGTCCTGGTAGTTTCATGTTGTGAGAGGTGTGTCTGCTGGACCTGGTAGTGTCATGCTGTGAGATGTGTCTGGTCCTGGTAGTGTCATACTGTGAGAGGTGTGTCTGCCGGTCGTCAGTTAGGGCTTGGTTCCCGCCCGCCCGGTCTTCAGTTAGGACTTGGTTACCTCCCGGTCGTCAGTTAGGGCTTGGTTACCTCCCGGGCGTCAGTTAGGGCTTGGTTCCCGCCCGGTCGTCAGTTAGGGCTTGATACCCGCCCGGTCATCAGTTAGGGCTTGATACCCGCCCGGTCGTCAGTTAGGGCTTGGTTCCCGCCTGGTCGTCAGTTAGGGCTTGGTTTCCTGCCCTTGGCAAATCTATTTCGTCTGGGAGTAGGGCCTTGCGTTTTCAACATCTCGGGGCGAGCACACACTCTGACCAGATTGCCCAATATGGGAGCATACCCTCTGACCAGATTACCCACTGTGGGAGCATACCAACTGACCGGATTATACACTATGGGAGCACACCCTCTGACCAGATTACCCACTATGGGAGCGCACATTCTGACCAGAACACCCTCTGACGAGAACATGTATATACAGTTGAAGTCGGAGATTTACATACACCTTAGCCAAATTATTTATTTCAGCTTTTATTTCTTACATCACATTCCAAGTTGGTCAGAAGTTTGCGTTCACTCAATTAGTATTTGGTAGCATTTACTTTAAATTGTTTAAAACTTGGGTCAAAGGTTTCAGCTAGCCTTCCACAAACTTCCCACAATAAATTGGGTGAATTTTGGCCCATTCCTCCTGACAGAGCTGGTGTTTCTGAGTCAGGTTTGTAGGCCTCCTTGCTCACACACGCTTTTTCTGCCTACAAATGGTCTATAGGATTGAGGTCAGGACTTTGTGAATGCCACTCCAATACCTTGACTTTTTTGTCCTTAAGCCATTTTGGCACAACTTTGGAAGTATGCTTGAGGTAATTGTCCATTTGGAAGACTCATTTGCAACCAAGCTTTATCTACCTGACTGATGTCTTGAGATGTTGCTTCAATATATCCACATAATTTCCCTCCCTCATGATGCCATCTATTGTCTGAAGTGTACCAGTCCTTCCTGCAGCAAAGCACCCACACAACATGATGCTGCCACCCACGTTCTTCGCGGTTGGGAAGGTGTTCTTTGGCTTGCAAGCCTCCCCCTTTTTCCTCCAAACATAATGATGGTCATTATGGCCAAACAGTTCTCTTTTTGTTTCATCAGACCAGAGGATATTTCTCCAGAAAGTATGATCTTTGTCCCCATGTGCAGTTGCAAACCATAGTCTGGGTTTTTTATGGCAGTTTTGGAGCAGTGGCTTCTTCCTTGCTGAGTGGCCTTTCAGGTTATGTCGATATAGGACTCGTTTTACTGTGGATATAGATACTTTTGTACCTGCTTCCTCCAGCATCTTCACAAGGTTCTTTGCTGTTGTTCTGAGATTGACTTGCACTTTTCACACCAAAGTACATTAATCTCTGGAGACAGAACAGTGTCCTTCCTGAACGGTATGACAGCTGCGTGGTCCCATGGTGTTTATACTTGGGTACTATTGTTTGTACAGATGAACTTGGTACCTTCAGGCATTTGTAAATTGCTCCCAAGGATGAACCAGACTTGTGGAGGTCCACATTTCTTTTCTGAGGTCTTGGCTGATTTCTTTTGATTTCCCCTTAATGTCAAGCAAAGAGGCACTGAGTTTGAAGGTAGACCTTGAAATACATCCACAGGTACACCTCCAATTGACTCAAATGATGTCAATAAGTCTGTCAGAAGCTTCCAAATCTTTGACATCATTTTCTGGAATCTTACAAGCTGTCATGTTAAATAATCTGTCTGTAAGCAATTGTTGAAAAAATTACTTTTGTCATGCACAAAGTAGACATCCTAACTGACTTACCAAAACTTACCAAAACCCCCCTTAACAAGACATTTGTGGAGTTGAAAAACAAGTTTTAATGACTCCAACCTAAGTGTATGTAAAATCTGACTTCAACTGTATATATAACACATCTCAGTGTCTACACTGAACAAAAATGGCCAGTCACCCTGGTTTATGAAGTGACTAGAGAAGGCTAGCCAACCCTGGTTCATGAAGTGACTAGAGGAGGCCAGCCAACCCTGGTTTATGAAGTGACAAGAGAAGGCCAGCCAACCCTGGTTTATGACGTGACTAGAGAAGGCTAGCCAACCCTGGTTCATGAAGTGACTAGGGGAGGCCAGCCAACCCTGGTTTATGAAGTGACTAGAGAAGGCCAGCCAACCCTGGTTTATGAAGTGACTAGAGGAGGCTAGCCAACCCTGGTTTATGAAGTGACTAAAGAAGGCCAGCCAACCCTGGTTTATGTAGTGACTAGAGGAGGCCAGCCAACCCTGGTTTATGAAGTGACTAGAGAAGGCCAGCCAACCCTGGTTTATGAAGTGACTAGAGGAGGCCAGTTCCTCGGCGTACACATCACGTACAAACTGAATTGGTCCACCCACAGTGACAGCGTGGTGAAGAAGGCACAACAGCGCCTCTTCAACCTCAGGAGGCTGAAGAAATTAGGCTTGTCACCAAAAGCACTCACAAACTTCTACAGATGTACAATCGAGAGCATCCTGTTGGGCAGTATCACCGTCTGGTATGGCAACTGCTCCACCCACAACCGTAAGGCTCTCCAGAGGGTAGTGAGGTCTGTACAACACATCACCGGGGGCAAACTACCTGCCCTCCAGGACACCTACACCACCCGATGTCACAGGAAGGCCATAAAGATCATCAAGGACAACAACCACCGAGCCACTGCCTGTTCACCCCGCTATCATCCAGAAAGCGAGGTCAGTACAGGTGCATCAAAGCAGGGACCGAGAGACTGAAAAATAGCTTCTATCTCAAGGCCATCGGACTGTTAAACAGCCACCACTAACACTGAGTGGAAACCGAAAGGTTGCAAGTTCGAATCCTCGAGCTGACAAGGTACAAATCTGTCATTCTGCCCCTGAACCGGCAGTTAACCCACTGTTCCTAGGCCGTCATTGAAAATAAGAATTTGTTCTTAACTGACTTGCCTAGTAGAATAAAGGTAAAATAATTTTTTTTTTTTAAAAGTCACAGGAAGAGATTTGTGATCTAAACATTAAACCAGTCTAATGTAGGTTGGAGGTGAGTGATGGGTATTCTGATGTCTGACTGATTGACAATAGAGAAAAATGGAAAGAGATTGAAATGTCTGTGGTCCCCATCATCTCACCACTACATCCCTCCATCCATCATCCCTCCATATCCTCATCTCACCATCTATCCACAATCCTTCCCTCCATCACTCCATCCACCCCTCCCATCTAGACTTCAGTCAGTAGCTATGGGACTCTGTTAGCTATGACATCAAACCTAGACCTTTATTCAGTAGCTATGGGACTCAGTTAGCTATGACATCAGATCTAGATCTTCATTCAGTAGCTATGGTACTCTGTTAGCTATGACATCACATCTATACCTTCATTCAGTAGCTATGGTACTCTGTTAGCTATGACATCACACCTAGACCTTCATTCAGTAGCTATGGTACTCTGTTAGCTATGACATCACACCTAGACCTTCATTCAGTAGCTATGGTACTCTGTTAGCTATGACATCATTCAGTAGCTATGGTACTCTGTTAGCTATGACATCATTCAGTAGCTATGGTACTCTGTTAGCTATGACATCATTCAGTAGCTATGGGACTCTCACACCAGAAGCCAAGACCTTCTGGTTGAAATATTGCCTTTCCTCATCTCCTCATCTATCACTACTATGTCATTAGTGTTTAGGCATTAAAAAGATTGGAGTGGATTGGGGACAAAGAGGCAGTCTCATTGCGAATATTTCTTGTCCTCTCAGACTAGTATTATCATTACATTAAATGGTGTCTGTCACTCTAACAGGGTCCATTTGACTTTCTGCAGTCAGACCAAGACCCAGTTCATGTCCTGTACCACATTCAGCAGTTATCTGTGGTTGTTTCCATGTGTTCCAGCTGTGAGACACGGTAATGTAAGTGTATAATGTACAGCCATGAGGAGTGCTGAGGACGTAGCCTAGGTCCTGAGGTTAATCGAGTGGTTGGAGACCCTATATATAGACTGACAGAGAAGAACCCATTTTAAAGAGCCTCTGGCTGTCCCTTTCCCTTAGCTTCAGTCCCTCTGGACACAGGGCCTTTTAATACCGAGCAGAACTGTACTGGCCTCAATAGTGACAGCAAATCTCTGACTGATACTGTACATAGACTCTCCCTCTGTCTCTGTCTCGCTCTTTCTCTTTCTCTCCCCCTTCCATCTCTCTCCATCTTCCTGTCACTGTTTCTGTCCCTCTGTCTCTCAATTCAATTCAATTCAAGGGCTTTATTGGCATGGGAGACATGTGTTAACATTGCCAAAGCAAGTGAGGTAGATAATATATAAAGTGAAATAAACAATAAAAAATGAACAGTAAACATTACACATACAGACGTTTCAAAACAATAAAGACATTACAAATGTCATATTATATATATACAGTGTTTTAACAATGTACAAATGGTTAAAGGACACAAGATAAAATAAATAAGCATAAATATGGGTTGTATTCACAATGGTGTGTATTCTTCACTGGTTGCCCTCTCTCTCTGTCTCTCTCTCTCTCCCCCTTCCATCTCTCTCCATCTTCCTGTCACCGTTTCTGTCCCTCTGTCTCTCTGTCTGTCTCTGTATCCCTCTCTCTCTCTCTGTCTCTCTCTCTCTCCCCCTTCCTCTCTCTCCATCTTCCTGTCACTGTTTCTGTCTGTCTGTCCCTCCCTCTCGCAGGGGCCTTTTTATGCAGCAGCCGGACACACACCTCAAGAAGGAAGTTTTCTGTGTGGATCTTGAGGTATGTTTTAGGTCATTGTCTGCCAGATGGCTGGGACCTACGGCCAAGTCCCAGCCTTCTGGCAGAGAAAACCAGATTGTCAGCCAAAATTGCCTGATACTTGGTGGATTTCATTATGCCCTCTATTGGATGGGCACGGGTGGGGGGTGCTCCCTCTCTGGCCATGGACTCCTCCCCTGAAGGCATTAAAAAACATTTAAAAAATGTGCTCCTAGTAACCCGTACAGATTACCAGGTGCACGGCTGTCCATTTGCAATGTCTTACAATGGGCATTTAGCATCACAAATTGGACATGGTCTAATATACTTCAGAAATGCCCAATTGACTGGCCCGTTGAACTCGGGATGGCCGGGCAGTGATAGTGGTTCCTCTCCATCGCTCGTTGGTGTTGATTTCAGCATGTCAATTTGGTGATGGTTCATCACTGTTTAAACTTATTGAAAACGGACTAAAGTCAGCGATCAAGTCAGAGTCCATCAGTCAATAAGATATCATTCTGACACCAAACTGATACAAACTGACACCAAACCCACTTTGTCCAACTCGTTTAGAAGCCAACTATCACATATTTCAGAGCAGGCCCAAAATTCAGGCCACATTCAGGTCTAAATAATAAAAACTTAAAACACGTAGTTACATTCTAGCTGTGGGTCCAGTTCTGACATTATGTGTAGGCCTAGCAGAGAAAACCCCGAATCCCGAGTTTCGGCTCGATAGGTCATTTGGAGCCCAAGCAGCGACCTTAATTAGTGCTGAAAATCCACTTCTTTCTGGGCGTTGCTGCAGGGTCCCTGAATGATCGGACAGAAACTTTAGTGTCCGTCTCTATGGGCCAAAGCGGTTTCAATGAACCTAGTCTTGTGACTTTGGGAAGTCGTCATTTTCACGATGGTCAAAATTCATTGAAGCCATTGCAAATGGACTAGGTTGTTTCTCGACATTTCAGAGCTCTAGGTCTGACGGGTCTTTGATAGTTTGAACGCAGGTACATTTTGCAGGCTATGTGTGTCTGTAAGCCTCACACTGTGTCACTCCCCATTGACTTTGTGTGTGTGTGTGTGTGAGTTCAGAAAATCACAGAAAATCACAGAAATCACGTAGAGCTCCAAAACCCGCCTTAACGGATTCGTCTGAACACGCCAACTGGGTCTGTAACTTTTTTGAAAAGAAAAAACAAATTTCTTTAATCATCACCAATTGTACATTGTACAATTTATCGCAAATTACGATAGATAAATGGCTAGGTCTTTTTTTCCTGACACCAGGTTCATGTACTTCGAGCGCTCTATTTCCGTTTTTGACCTTTAAGAAAAATGGCCCTAAAGAAGAAAAAGGCACTCTGCTCAGATGAGAGTAAATTGTATATTTTTGGACCTTTAAGAAAAATGGCCCTAAAGAAGAAAAAGGCACTCTGATCAGATGAGATTAAATTGTATATTTTTTGGCCATCAAGAAAAATGCTATGTCTGGCACAAACCCAACCCCTCTCATCACCCCGAGTACAATCCCCACCGTGAGGCATTGTGGGGGCAGCATCATGCTGTGGGGATGTTTTTAATCGGCAGGGACTGGGAAACTGGTCAGAATTGAAGAAATGATAGATGGCGCTAAATACAGGTAAATTCTTGATGTTTCAGTCTTCCAGAGATTTGAGACAGAGGTTCACTTTCCAGCAGGACAATGACCATAAGCATACTGCTAAAGCAACACTTCAGTGCTTTAAGGGGAACATTTAATTTTAAATGTCTTGAAATGGCCTAGTCAAAGCCCAGACCTCATTAGAATCTGTGGTATTACTTCAAGATTGCTGTACACCAGCAGAACCATTCCAACTTGAAGGAGCTGAAGTAGTTTTGCCTTGAAGAATGGGCAAAAATCCAAGTGGCTGGATGTGCCAAGCTTATAGAGACATACCCCAAGAGACTTGCAGCTGTAATTGCTGTAAAAGGTTGCTCTGCAAAGTATTGACTTTGGGGGGGTGAATAGTTATGCACGCTGAAGTTTATGCACGCATATTTCTTGTTTGTTTCACAATAAAACATATTTTGCAACATCAAAGTGGTAGGCATGTTGTGTAAATCAAATGATATGGCAACAAAATAGGAAAAATTCCAATTTGAATACTTTCGCAGGCCACTAGATATCGACGATTATTGTGATCCATGGGAGCGAGTGGGAGACACAACTGAGCGAGGTATTGCCGGCCTTACGGGAGGCGGGGCTAACAGCAAACCCAAAGAACTGTCTGCTGGGCTTGTGGGAGTACCTGGTGTACATGATGTACATGAGGGGATGTGTCAAACGGCAGGTGAAGAAAGTGTAGGCGATTCGGGACTGGCCCCACCCCCTCACCAAGAAGAAGGTACGCACGTTTCTGGGGTTGACTAGTTACTACCGGAGATTTATTCCCCACTTTGCCTCCCTAGCCAGCCGACTGACAGATCTGACCAGGAGCCATCTGCCCGTCCAGGTGACGTGGACCAAGGAGACGGAGAGAACCTAACGGGATCACTGTGATCTGGACCTGTGCTGGTGACCCCGGACTTCTCCAAACCACTGGTGGTACAGATCGATGTGTCCAAAACAGGGGTGGGTGCCATCCTATCACAGCTACATGAAGGTGAGGAAAACCCAGTCGTACACATTAGCCACAAGCTGTTTCCACGGGAACAAAGATATTCCACAGTGGAGAATGAATGTCTAGTGATTAAGTGGACACTGGAAGCGCTGAATTATTACTTATTGGGACCCTCGTGACGGACCAGGCACCACTGGTTTGGATGTCACAGAACAAGGACAGTAACGCCGTGGTCACCTGCTGGTTCCCATCCTTACAGCCCTTTGCTTTCTCTGTCGTCCACAGATCAGGTGCAGCCCATGGAATTGCCAATGCCCTTTCCATGATTGATGCTCTAGGGAGCTGGACCACCCCTCCCTCTCGGTCGGAGCTGGGGGGTGTTGCAGAAGACAGGGAGAGGTGAGGGGAGTGGTTATTGAGGAGAGATACCTTGCAACCCGCTGGCTTCACCCCCAAGCCTTATATGGACTTCCTGCCCCGACGTGGCAAGGTTGTGGGTCTTGTGGCCAGGGAGTGCTTGGCGATAAAGGAGGACGCGACCTGCACAAAGGGACAGAGTAGGAGAGATGAAGAGATGTTATGAAGAGAGGGAGAAGAGAGCGCAATATCTGTTAGATTACCCGTTGTGACCTGGACTGTCGAACTACCTCCCTTGTGTCGCGGACAGGATTTGCTGAGGACCCGAGAATTAAGATTACCCCTGAACGGACAACGAGAACGGCTTCTGGACTGTGAAGTAACTGGTGAATTCCCCCCTCTTCCCCAGTGTACCAAATTCCCTAATAAACTCATCTTTTGCATTCTAGTTGTGCTACTAGGTGTGGTTAATACAGTATATCTCATCTCATCTTAAAGGTGTGGTTAATACAGTATATCTCCTTTTAAAGGTGTGGTTAATACAGTATATCTCCTCTTAAAGGTGTGGTTAATACAGTATATCTCCTCTCATCTTAAAGGTGTGGTTAATACAGTATATCTCATCTCATCTTAAAGGTGTGGTTAAGACAGTATATCTCCTTTTAAAGGTGTGGTTAATACAGTATATCTCCTCTTAAAGGTGTGGTTAATGCAGTATATCTCATCTCATCTTAAAGGTGTGGTTAATACAGTATATCTCCTCTCATCTTAAAGGTGTGGTTAATACAGTATATCTCCTCTTAAAGGTGTGGTTAACACAGTATATCTCCTCTCCTCTTAAAGGTGTGGTTAATACAGTTTATCTCCTCTTAAAGATGTGGTTAATACAGTATATCTCATCTTAAAGGTGTGGTTAATACAGTATATCTCCTCTTAAAGGTGTGGTTAATACAGTATATCTCCTCTTAGAGGTGTGGTTAATACAGTATATCTCATCTTATCTTAGAGGTGTGGTTAATACAGTATATCTCCTCTTAAAGGTGTGGTTAATACAGTATATCTCCTCTTAGAGGTGTGGTTAATACAGTATATCTCATCTTAAAGGTGTGGTTAATACAGTATATCTCCTCTTAGAGGTGTGGTTAATACAGTATATCTCATCTTATCTTAAAGGTGAGGTTAATACAGTATATATCCTCTTAAAGGTGTGGTTAATACAGTATATCTCCTCTTAAAGGTGTGGTTAATACAGTATATCTCATCTTAAAGGTGTGGTTAATACAGTATATCTCCTCTTAAAGGTGTGGTTAATACAGTATATCTCCTCTTAGAGGTGTGGTTAATACAGTATATCTCATCTTATCTTAGAGGTGTGGTTAATACAGTATATCTCATCTTATCTTAGAGGTGTGGTTAAAACAGTATATCTCATCTTATCTTAGAGGTGTGGTTAATACAGTATATCTCATCTTATCTTAGAGGTGTGGTTAATACACTATATCTCATCTTATCTTAGAGGTGTGGTTAATACACTATATCTCATCTTATCTTAGAGGTGTGGTTAATACAGTATATCTCATCTTATCTTAGAGGTGTGGTTAATACAGTATACCTCATCTTATCTTAGAGGTGTGGTTAATACAGTATATCTCATCTTATCTTAGAGGTGTGGTTAATACAGTATATCTCATCTTATCTTAGAGGTGTGGTTAATACAGTATATCTCATCTTATCTTAGAGGTGTGGTTAACACAGTATGTCTCATCTTATCTTAGAGGTGTGGTTAATACAGTATATCTCATCTTATCTTAGAGGTGTGGTTAATACAGTATATCTCATATTATCTTAGAGGTGTGGTTAATACAGTATATCTCATCTTAGAGGTGTGGTTAATACAGTATATCTCATCTTAGAGGTGTGGTTAATACAGTATATATCATCTTAGAGGTGTGGTTAACACAGTATATCTCATCTTATCTTAGAGGTGTGGTTAATACAGTATATCTCATCTTATCTTAGAGGTGTGGTTAATACAGTATATCTCATCTTAGAGGTGTGGTTAATACAGTATATCTCATCTTAGAGGTGTGGTTAATACAGTATATATCATCTTAGAGGTGTGGTTAACACAGTATATCTCATCTTAGAGGTGTGGTTAATACAGTATATCTCATCTTATCTTAGAGGTGTGGTTAATACAGTATATCTCATCTTATCTTAGAGGTGTGGTTAACACAGTATGTCTCATCTTATCTTAGAGGTGTGGTTAATACAGTATATCTCATCTTATCTTAGAGGTGTGGTTAATACAGTATATCTCATATTATCTTAGAGGTGTGGTTAATACAGTATATCTCATCTTAGAGGTGTGGTTAACACAGTATATCTCATCTTAGAGGTGTGGTTAATACAGTATATCTCATCTTATCTTAGAGGTGTGGTTAATACAGTATATCTCATCTTATCTTAGAGGTGTGGTTAACACAGTATGTCTCATCTTATCTTAGAGGTGTGGTTAATACAGTATATCTCATCTTATCTTAGAGGTGTGGTTAATACAGTATATCTCATATTATCTTAGAGGTGTGGTTAATACAGTATATCTCATCTTAGAGGTGTGGTTAATACAGTATATCTCATCTTAGAGGTGTGGTTAATACAGTATATATCATCTTAGAGGTGTGGTTAACACAGTATATCTCATCTTATCTTAGAGGTGTGGTTAATACAGTATATCTCATCTTATCTTAGAGGTGTGGTTAATACAGTATATCTCATCTTAGAGGTGTGGTTAATACAGTATATCTCATCTTAGAGGTGTGGTTAATACAGTATATATCATCTTAGAGGTGTGGTTAACACAGTATATCTCATCTTAGAGGTGTGGTTAATACAGTATATCTCATCTTATCTTAGAGGTGTGGTTAATACAGTATATCTCATCTTATCTTAGAGGTGTGGTTAATACAGTATACCTCATCTTATCTTAGAGGTGTGGTTAATACAGTATATCTCATCTTATCTTAGAGGTGTGGTTAATACAGTATATCTCATCTTAGAGGTGTGGTTAATACAGTATATCTCATCTTATCTTAGAGGTGTGGTTAATACAGTATACCTCATCTTATCTTAGAGGTGTGGTTAATACAGTATACCTCATCTTATCTTAGAGGTGTGGTGTGGTTAATACAGTATACCTCATCTTATCTTAGAGGTGTGGTTAATACAGTATACCTCATCTTATCTTAGAGGTGTGGTTAATACAGTATACCTCATCTTATCTTAGAGGTGTGGTTAATACAGTATACCTCATCTTATATTAGAGGTGTGGTTAATACAGTATATCTCATCTTAGAGGTGTGGTTAACACAGTATATCTCATCTTATCTTAGAGGTGTGGTTAATACAGTATACCTCATCTTATCTTAGAGGTGTGGTTAATACAGTATATCTCATCTTATCTTAGAGGTGTGGTTAATACAGTATATCTCATCTTAGAGGTGTGGTTAATACAGTATATCTCATCTTATCTTAGAGGTGTGGTTAATACAGTATACCTCATCTTATCTTAGAGGTGTGGTTAATACAGTATACCTCATCTTATCTTAGAGGTGTGGTGTGGTTAATACAGTATACCTCATCTTATCTTAGAGGTGTGGTTAATACAGTATACCTCATCTTATCTTAGAGGTGTGGTTAATACAGTATACCTCATCTTATCTTAGAGGTGTGGTTAATACAGTATACCTCATCTTATCTTAGAGGTGTGGTTAATACAGTATATCTCATCTTAGAGGTGTGGTTAACACAGTATATCTCATCTTATCTTAGAGGTGTGGTTAATACAGTATACCTCATCTTATCTTAGAGGTGTGGTTAATACAGTATATCTCATCTTAGAGGTGTGGTTAATACAGTATATCTCATCTTAGAGGTGTGGTTAATACAGTATATCTCATCTTAGAGGTGTGGTTAATACAGTATATCTCATCTTAGAGGTGTGGTTAATACAGTATATCTCATCTTAGAGGTGTGGTTAATACAGTATATCTCATCTTAGAGGTGTGGTTAACACAGTATATCTCATCTTATCTTAGAGGTGTGGTTAATACAGTATATCTCATCTTATCTTAGAGGTGTGGTTAATACAGTATATCTCATCTTAGAGGTGTGGTTAATACAGTATATCTCATCTTAGAGGTGTGGTTAATACAGTATATCTCATCTTAGAGGTGTGGTTAATACAGTATATCTCATCTTAGAGGTGTGGTTAATACAGTATATCTCATCTTATCTTAGAGGTGTGGTTAATACAGTATATCTCATCTTAGAGGTGTGGTTAATACAGTATATCTTATCTTAGAGGTGTGGTTAATACAGTATACCTCATCTTAGAGGTGTGGTTAATACAGTATATCATATTTAGGCAGGCTTTTCCCACTGGGTGTTTGTGGGATCTTGTCTATGTATAGTTGCCTGCATTAGTTTCACGTTTTGTTTTGCACTTTATTGTTTTCTGTGGGTTTCATCTAATAAGCATGTGGAACTCTATGTACGCTGCCGCTTGGTCCATTAACACACCATCGTGACATTTATTTAACTAATTACGTGACTTCTGAAGGTAATTGGTTTCACCAGATCTTATTTAGGGGCTTCATAGCAAAGGGGATGCTGCCAAGAAATTCGAGGCATTATCAAGTGCTTGTCAAAATTGTGAATGAGAGACTGATGAAGTGTGTACAACCTGCGCAAAACCTAAGCAGAGCTCATGTCATTTATGCAATTTTTTTCAAATCATCATTAGAGTCTTATTATGCAGCCTTGGAATATATTAAACATCAAAACATACCTTTGTATATAAATAAAACCGATTGTTAATAACAACCGCTCAACACAGAATAGCTGCACAATCCCTCTAATCGTTTGCAGAAAATATCCTTTCTATTGTATTTAGATATGTTCGACTATGTTCTTCATACTATAAAATAATATAAAATAATGTCATGGAATTCTAAGCAAATCTTGTCTGCTAAATGAACTAGTGTAGCCCACAACCATATGGAATAGCCAGGTCAGGACCCTAACATAAAGACAACTCAGAGTATGCTCTGTTCTGTTCTTCTGAAATAGATTACATTTTCTTAATATCATGTTTCTTAAGACCTGTCTAAAACAAATAACGGATTTATTGTGATGGTGTAGACTATATTACATGGATTTATTGTGATGGTGTAGACTATATTACATGGATTTATTGTGATGGTGTAGACTATATTACATGGATTTATTGTGATGGTGTAGGTAGACTATATTACATGGATTTATTGTGATGGTGTAGACTATATTACATGGATTTATTGTGATGGTGTAGGTAGACTATATTACATGGATTTATTGTGATGGTGTAGACTATATTACATGGATTTATTGTGATGGTGTAGACTATATTACATGGATTTATTGTGATGGTGTAGGGAGACTATATTACATGGATTTATTGTGATGGTGTAGGGAGACTATATTACATGGATTTATTGTGATGGTGTAGGTAGACTATATTACATGGATTTATTGTGATGGTGTAGACTATATTACATGGATTTATTGTGATGGTGTAGACTATATTACATGGATTTATTGTGATGGTGTAGACTATATTACATGGATTTATTGTGATGGTGTAGACTATATTACATGGATTTATTGTGATGGTGTAGACTATATTGCATGGATTTATTGTGATGGTGTAGACTATATTACATGGATTTATTGTGATGGTGTAGACTATATTACATGGATTTATTGTGGTGGTGTAGGTAGACTATATTACATGGATTTATTGTGATGGTGTAGACTATATTACATGGATTTATTGTGATGGTGTAGACTATATTACATGGATTTATTGTGATGGTGTAGACTATATTACATGGATTTATTGTGATGGTGTAGACTATATTACATGGATTTATTGTGATGGTGTAGACTATATTACATGGATTTATTGTGATGGTGTAGACTATATTACATGGATTTATTGTGATGGTGTAGACTATATTGCATGGATTTATTGTGATGGTGTAGACTATATTACATGGATTTATTGTGATGGTGTAGACTATATTACATGGATTTATTGTGGTGGTGTAGGTAGACTATATTACATGGATTTATTGTGATGGTGTAGACTATATTACATGGATTTATTGTGATGGTGTAGACTATATTGCATGGATTTATTGTGATGGTGTAGACTATATTACATGGATTTATTGTGATGGTGTAGACTATATTACATGGATTTATTGTGAAGGTGTAGACTATATTACATTACTTTTTAAGTAATTACTATATTACATTACTTTTTAAAATGTAGATGTTCCAAAGGTCTGCATCAGTGGCTTGTAGGCTGTGTGTGGAAGCCAGGAGATACTAAATGTGTTTATGTTCATTATTGGTCAACTACCGTGAGACTGGCAGTTATTTGACTGGCAGTCATGACCGCCACAGCCCTAATGATGACACCCTTGTCTCAATGGAACTCCCTACACACACACACACACACACACACACACACACACACACACACACACACACACACACACACACACACACACACACACACACACACACACACACACACACACACAGATGTTATCCCTTAGCCCTGGGCTAAGAGAGATTTTAGCCCTGGGATAATGGAGATTTTAGCCCTGGGATAATGGAGAGTTCACACTTTGTTAGAGCGAATTTAGACATATTTGTATAAAAGACAGAACATATAGAGCTCCATGTGTATGTATATGTGTATACAGTGCCTTGCGAAAGTATTCGGCCCCCTTGAACTTTGCGACCTTTTGCCACATTTCAGGCTTCAAACATAAAGATATAAAAGAATCAACAACAAGTGGGACACAATCATGAAGTGGAACGACATTTATTGGATATTTCAAACTTTTTTAACAAATCAAAAACTGAAAAATTGGGCGTGCAAAATTATTCAGCCCCTTTACTTTCAGTGCAGCAAACTCTCTCCAGAAGTTCAGTGAGGATCTCTGAATGATCCAATGTTGACCTAAATGACTAATGATGATAAATACAATCCACCTGTGTGTAATCAAGTCTCCGTATAAATGCACCTGCACTGTGATAGTCTCAGAGGTCCGTTAAAAGCGCAGAGAGCATCATGAAGAACAAGGAACACACCAGGCAGGTCCGAGATACTGTTGTGAAGAAGTTTAAAGCCGGATTTGGATACAAAAAGATTTCCCAAGCTTTAAACATCCCAAGGAGCACTGTGCAAGCGATAATATTGAAATGGAAGGAGTATCAGACCACTGCAAATCTACCAAAACCTGGCCGTCCCTCTAAACTTTCAGCTCATACGAGGAGAAGACTGATCAGAGATGCAGCCAAGAGGCCCATGATCACTCTGGATGAACTGCAGAGATCTACAGCTGAGGTGGGAGACTCTGTCCATAGGACAATAATCAGTCGTATATTGCACAAATCTGGCCTTTATGGAAGAGTGGCAAGAAGAAAGCCATTTCTTAAAGATATCCATAAAAATGTCGTTTAAAGTTTGCCACTAGCCACCTGGGAGACACACCAAACATGTAGAAGAAGGTGCTCTGGTCAGATGAAACCAAAATTGAACTTTTTGGCAACAATGCAAAACGTTATGTTTGGCGTAAAAGCAACACAGCTCATCACCCTGAACACACCATCCCCACTGTCAAACATGGTGGTGGCAGTATCATGGTTTGGGCCTGCTTTTCTTCAGCAGGGACAGGGAAGATGGTTAAAATTGATGGGAAGATGGATGGAGCCAAATACAGGACCATTCTGGAAGAAAACCTGATGGAGTCTGCAAAAGACCTGAGACTGGGATGGAGTTTTGTCTTCCAACAAGACAATGATCCAAAACATAAAGCAAAATCTACAATGGAATGGTTCAAAAATAAACATATTCAGGTGTTAGAATGGCCAAGTCAAAGTCCAGACCTGAATCCAATCGAGAATCTGTGGAAAGAACTGAAAACTGCTGTTCACAAATGCTCTCCATCCAACCTCACTGAGCTCGAGCTGTTTTGCAAGGAGGAATGGTCTCTCGATGTGCAAAGCTGATAGAGACATACCCCAAGCGACTTACAGCTGTAATCGCAGAAAAAGGTGGCGCTACAAAGTATTAACTTAAGGGGGCTGAATAATTTTGCACGCCCAATTTTTTAGTTTTTGATTTGTTAAAAAAGTTTGAAATATCCAATAAATGTCGTTCCACTTCATGATTGTGTCCCACTTGTTGTTGATTGTTCACAAAAAAATACAGTTTTATATCTTTATGTTTGAAGCCTGAAATGTGGCAAAAGGTCGCAAAGTTCAAGGGGGCCGAATACTTTCGCAAGGCACTGTATATTTATATAAAATATGAATTTATGTGATGAAATATTAGGTAGTACCTGATTTATATTTACCTGATTGAGATATATTCATTTGTTATTAGTGTACCTTCATGTTATTAGTGTACCTTCATTCATTATTATTAGTGTAGCTTAGTTTGTGTCTCCCCCTCTTGCCCATTCATTCATTGTACTGTGGTAAGTGTGTTAGTGATGGGATAAAGGCAGGAAGTTGGGGCTTCGGGGGGGGGACCATGCTAGACGTGGGAGCAGTATAGTCTTTTGACCATACATAAATACAAACAGGCCATGTTATGTATTTTCATTTCAACCAATCTATGCTCTAATTTTAAAGGAGAGTCATATTCCTGGATCTCATTGAATATTTTTGCAGTTTGGCTTTTGGGAACTTCGAATGTGGACTGTACGAGTCAGAAACAACCCTTCTTCAGGCTGATGGTAATGAAGTCACTACACACTTTAGACTGGGACAGTGGTTATGTTTCATGGTAATGAGGTGTGGAGTGGAGATTATTACAGAACATGGCCATGATGTTCAAATGTTCATAGATGACCAGCATGGTCAAATAATAATAATCACAGTAGTTGTCGAGGGTGCAGCAAGTCAGCACCTCAGGAGTAAATGTCAGTTGGCTTTTCATAGCTGATCATTGAGAGTGTCTCTACCGCTCCTGCTGTCTCTAGAGAGTTGAAAACAGCAGGTCTGGGACAGGTAGCATGTCCGGTGAACAGGTCAGGGTTCCATAGCCGCAGGCAGAACAGTTGAAGCTGGAGCAGCAGCACGGCCAGGTGGACTTGGGACCGCAAGGAGTCATCATGCCAGGTAGTCCTGAGGCATGGTCCTAGGGCTCAGGTCCTCCGAGAGAGAGAAAGAAAGAGAGAAAGAGAGAATTAGAGAGAGCATACTTAAATTCACACAGGACACCGGATAAGACAGGAGAAGTACTCCAGATATAACAAACTGACCCTCGCCCCCGACACATAAACTACTGCAGCATAAATACTGGAGGCTGAGACAAGAGGGGTCAGGAGACACTGTGGCCCCATCCGATGATACCCCCGGACAGGGCCAAACGGGAAGGATATAACCCCACCCACTTTTCCAAAGCACAGCCCCCACACCACTAGAGGGATATCTTCAACCACCAACCTACCATCCTGAGACAAGGTCGAGTATAGCCCACAAAGAACTCCTATACCTAATAACAATGATTTTCAACTCCTATACCTAATAACAATGATTTTCAACTCCTACACCTAATAACAATAATTTTCAACTCCTATACCTAATAACAATGATTTTCAACTCCTATACCTAGTCACAATGACGTACAACTCCTATACCTAATCACAATTACTTGCAACTCTTATACCTAATCACAATGACTTACAACTCCTATACCTAATAACAATGATTTTCAACTCCTATACCTAGTCAGAATGACATTCAACTTCTATACCTAGTCACAATGACTTACAACTCCTATACCTAATAACAATGATTTTCAACTCCTATACCTAATCACAATGACATTCAACTTCTATACCTCCTCACTGTGATTTACAGCTCCAATACACCGTCACACAGACCTACAACTCCTCCTCACACAGACCTACAACTCCTATACCTCCTCACAGTGACCTACAACTCCTATGGATAAGAGCCCTGGCTGGCTGACTGGCTTGCTGACTGGCTTGCTGGCTTGCTGACTGGTTGACTGGCTGACTGGCTTGCTGGCTGGCTGGCTGGCCGGCTTGCTGGCTGGCTGACTGAATGGCTGACTGGCTGGTTGACTGGCTGGCTGGCTGACTGGCTGGCTGACTGGTTTGCTAGCTGGCTGGCTGACTGGCTGACTGGCTGACTGGCTTGCTAGCTGGCTGGTTGTCTGGCTGGCTGCCTGGCTGACTGGCTTGCTAGCTGGCTGATTGTCTGGCTGGTTGTCTGGCTGGCTGGCTGGCTGTCTGGCTGGCTGACTGGCTTGCTAGCTGGCTGGCTAACTGGCTTGCTGGCTGGCTGTCTGGCTGGCTATTTAAAACAACCCACATAAATAGGTGTCTTTCTTGGCTCAACTAATGTGGTCGTTTTTTTTAGATAGGTCAACATGTGCTGTTCCAAACTAGCTGATGATGCAGGATAATCTTTTGCCTTTCTATGTGAACTGTTTCTGCCCATTCACGTGACGCCTCCCCTTTAATGAGGATCTCGAAGAGATGAGAGAGGATCCGGGTGAGGCGATGCGCTCGTGGGGCTCTTTTGTCAACCGGCTGAATGATGGCGAATTGTGAGAGACAGGAGGTAAACAGACAGAGAGAGGAGAACGAGAAACAGATAGAGGTAGACAGGGAACAATACTACATTACCATTCATGTCTGTTTAACTTCCAGTGAAACTCAGAGAGAAGGAGAGCAACAGTAAGGGGGATCCATTCTCTGTGTTCATGAGAAGGAGACGTGTCAGGTCTCCCCAGCACCAACCCCAGCACCAACCCCAGTGGAGGGAGCAGCGCGGCAGAGACAGCGGCATCAGGGTGATTGTTGCATGTCTTCTCTCTCTGAATGCTGAGTGACTGGAGAGAAACTAGGCTGATTATGACAGACGCGGCACCTGCTGTGATCTGCTATGAGGCCAGTGCATGGAGGCTGCTGTGTTCTGCTTGTCTATCTGACATGATCCACCCCGGAGAGTAAGATGTGCCGCGGCTATAGAGCATGTTGTCGGAGACACCTGCCGCTCCTAAGGGGCACTAGCTAGTTCTACCCTGGTTCTACCCTGGTTCTAGGCGTCACTGTTGCTAATCAAACATACTGAACACAGTCAATAAGACAGACTACAGTTGGGGATGGCGATGATGGCGATGGTGACGATGATGATGACGAGGCTTGATAGTTGTATGAACTTGAACGAACAGGTGTGTCTCTCATCATCACAGCCTCGCTGCTGTTTTGATCCCCAATTGTTAAAAACAAAACAGAGGACTGCATGATTCCACGCGAAGATCAGACTGAAATTGATCTTATTATTATCATCAGTGAGGCTCTTCCCATTTGAATAGATGTGATGGTAATTAAAATAACAACCATCCATGTAGAAAATGTTTGAGACCCAAACAGTCTTGCTGTGTTTCCGCATGGATTTACGCTCATATAAAATGATGAATATCAGCCGCTGTCCCAGCCACCTCCATCCCCTGTGTCTTTGTAGATCCCAAGTAAAGCACTAGCTAGCTACCTCACCGCTGTCCCAGCCACCTCCATCCCCTGTGTCTTTGTAGATCCCAAGTAAAGCACTAGCTAGCTACCTCACCGCTGTCCCAGCCACCTCCATCCCCTGTGTCTTTGTAGATCCCAAGTAAAGCACTAGCTAGCTACCTCACCGCTGTCCCAGCCACCTCCATCCCCTGTGTCTTTGTAGATCCCAAGTAAAGCACTAGCTAGCTACCTCACCGCTGTCCCAGCCACCTCCATCCCCTGTGTCTTTGTAGATCCCAAGTAAAGCACTAGCTAGCTACCTCACCGCTGTCCCAGCCACCTCCATCCCCTGTGTCTTTGTAGATCCCAAGTAAAGCACTAGCTAGCTACCTCACCGCTGTCCCAGCCACCTCCTCCCCTGTGTCTTTGTAGATCCCAAGTAAAGCACTAGCTAGCTACCTCACCGCTGTCCCAGCCACCTCCATCCCCTGTGTCTTTGTAGATCCCAAGTAAAGCACTAGCTAGCTACCTCACCGCTGTCCCAGCCACCTCCATCCCCTGTGTCTTTGTAGATCCCAAGTAAAGCACTAGCTACCTCACCGCTGTCCCAGGTCAGGATCTTGTAAAGGACCTAGAAGGGAGGTGGCGAGGTCTCCAAGGCAACCCCCCCCCCCCCCCCCCCGCCCCCCTCTCCCTCCGTTGGGTTGCGATAGACGTGGAACAGGGGTGAATGTGAAATATGGCCGGTGTCAGCAGTCACTCTCAACGGTGACCGTGGGCTGTTACTCATAGCCACCCGGCCACATTGGAGGGGTTCCCTGTTCTCTCCACCAAGACCTGTGAGCTGTGTTTTTATCCCCGAGCAGATCAAATCAAATAGTATTGTCACATAAGCCGAAAACAACAGGTTTAGACCTTACAGTGAAATGCTTACTGACAAGCCCTTAACCAACAACGCTTTAAGAAGATAAGAACATTTTTAAAATTAGTGTTAAGTAATGTAACAGAAAAGTAACAGCAGCAGTGAAATAACAATGTGGAGGCTATATACAGGGTGTTACGGTACAGAGTCAATGTGGAGGCTATATACAGGGTATTACGGTACAGAGTCAATGTGGAGACTATATACAGGGTGTTACGGTACAGAGTCAATGTGGAGGCTATATACAGGGTATTACGGTACAGAGTCAATGTGGAGGCTATATACAGGGTATTACGGTACAGAGTCAATGTGGAGGCTATATACAGGGGGTACCGGTACAGAGTCAATGTGGAGGCTATATACAGGGTATTACGGTACAGAGTCAATGTGGAGGCTATATACAGGGTATTACGGTACAGAGTCAATGTGGAGGCTATATACAGGGGGTACCGGTACAGAGTCAATGTGGAGGCTATATACAGGGTATTACGGTACAGAGTCAATGTGGAGGCTATATACAGGGTATTACGGTACAGAGTCAATGTGGAGGCTATATACAGGGTATTACGGTACAGAGTCAATGTGGAGGCTATATACAGGGGGTACCGGTACAGAGTCAATGTGGAGGCTATATACAGGGTGTTACGGTACAGAGTCAATGTGGAGGCTATATACAGGGTATTACGGTACAGAGTCAATGTGGAGGCTATATACAGGGTATTACGGTACAGAGTCAATGTGGAGGCTATATACAGGGTATTACGGTACAGAGTCAATGTGGAGGCCATATACAGGGTGTTACGGTACAGAGTCAATGTGGAGGCTATATACAGGGTATTACGGTACAGAGTCAATGTGGAGGCTATATACAGGGTGTTACGGTACAGAGTCAATGTGGAGGCTATATACAGGGGGTACCGGTACAGAGTCAATGTGGAGGCTATATACAGGGGGTACCGGTACAGAGTCAATGTGGAGGCTATATACAGGGGGTACTGGTACAGAGTCAATGTGGAGGCTATATACAGGGTGTACTGGTACAGAGTCAATGTGGAGGCTATATACAGGGTGTACCAGTACAGAGTCAATGTGGAGGCTATATACAGGGGGTACTGGTACAGAGTCAATGTGGAGGCTATATACAGGGGGTACTGGTACAGAGTCAATGTGGAGGCTATATACAGGGGGTACTGGTACAGAGTCAATGTGGAGGCTATATACAGGGGGTACTGATACAGAGTCAATGTGGAGGCTATATACAGGGTATTACGGTACAGAGTCAATGTGGAGGCTATATACAGGGGGTACCAGTACAGAGTCAATGTGGAGACTATATACAGGGGGTACTGGTACAGAGTCAATATGGTGGCTATATACAGGGGTGTACCGGTACAGAGTCAATGTGGAGGCTATATACAGGGGGTACCGGTACAGAGTCAATGTGGAGGCTATATACAGGGTGTACTGGTACAGAGTCAATGTGGAGGCTATATACAGGGGGTTCTGGTACAGAGTCAATGTGGAGGCTATATACAGGGTACTACGGTACAGGGTCAATGTGGAGACTATATACAGGGTATTACGGTACAGAGTCAATGTGGAGGCTATATACAGGGGGTACTGGTACAGAGTCAATGTGGAGGCTATATACAGGGGGTACTGGTACAGAGTCAATGTGGAGGCTATATACAGGGTGTCCCGGGACAGAGTCAATGTGGAGGCTATATACAGGGGGTACTGGTACAGAGTCAATGTGGAGGCTATATACAGGGGGTTCTGGTACAGAGTCAATGTGGAGGCTATATACAGGGGGTACCGGTACAGAGTCAATGTGGAGGCTATATACAGGGGGTACCGGTACAGAGTCAATGTGGAGGCTATATACATGGGGTACCGGTACAGAGTCAATGTGGAGGCTATATACAGGGGGGTACCAGTACAGAGTCAATGTGGAGGCTATATACAGGGGGTACCGGTACAGAGTCAATGTGGAGGCTATATACAGGGGGTACCAGTACAGAGTCAATGTGGAGACTATATACAGGGGGTACCAGTACAGAGTCAATGTGGAGGCTATATACAGGGGGTACCAGTACAGAGTCAATGTGGAGGCTATATACACGGGGTACCGGTACAGAGTCAATGTGGAGGCTATATACAGGGTGTTACGGTACAGAGTCAATGTGGAGGCTATATACAGGGGATACCAGTACAGAGTCAGTGTGGAGGCTATATACAGGGTGTTATGGTACAGAGTCAATGTGGAGGCTATATACAGGGTGTTACGGTACAGAGTCAATGTGGAGGCTATATACACGGGGTACCGGTACAGAGTCAATGTGGAGGCTATATACAGGGGATACCAGTACAGAGTCAGTGTGGAGGCTATATACAGGGTGTTACGGTACAGAGTCAATGTGGAGGCTATATACAGGGTGTTACGGTACAGAGTCAATGTGGAGGCTATATACACGGGGTACCGGTACAGAGTCAATGTGGAGGCTATATACAGGGGGTACCGGTACAGAGTCAATGTGGAGGCTATATACAGGGGGTACCGGTACAGAGTCAATGTGGAGGCTATATACAGGGTGTTACGGTACAGAGTCAATGTGGAGGCTATATACAGGGGGTACCGGTACAGAGTCAATGTGGAGGCTATATACAGGGTGTTACGGTACAGAGTCAATGTGGAGGCTATATACAGGGGGCAGCAGTACAGAGTCAATGTGGAGGCTATATACAGGGGGTACTGGTACAGAGTCAATGTGGAGGCTATATACAGGGGGTACTGGTACAGAGTCAATGTGGAGGCTATATACAGGGTGTTACGGTACAGAGTCAATGTGGAGGCTATATACAGGGGGTACCGGTACAGAGTCAATGTGGAGGCTATATACAGGGGTTACGGTACAGAGTCAGTGTGGAGGCTATATACAGGGGGTACAGGTACAGAGTCAATGTGGAGGCTATATACAGGGGGTACCGGTACAGAGTCAATGTGGAGGCTATATACAGGGGGTACCAGTACAGAGTCAATGTGGAGACTATATACAGGGGGTACTGGTACAGAGTCAATATGGTGGCTATATACAGGGGTGTACCGGTACAGAGTCAATGTGGAGGCTATATACAGGGGGTACCGGTACAGAGTCAATGTGGAGGCTATATACAGGGTGTACTGATACAGAGTCAATGTGGAGGCTATATACAGGGGGTTCTGGTACAGAGTCAATGTGGAGGCTATATACAGGGTACTACGGTACAGGGTCAATGTGGAGACTATATACAGGGTATTACGGTACAGAGTCAATGTGGAGGCTATATACAGGGGGTACTGGTACAGAGTCAATGTGGAGGCTATATACAGGGGGTACTGGTACAGAGTCAATGTGGAGGCTATATACAGGGTGTCCCGGGACAGAGTCAATGTGGAGGCTATATACAGGGGGTACTGGTACAGAGTCAATGTGGAGGCTATATACAGGGGGTTCTGGTACAGAGTCAATGTGGAGGCTATATACAGGGGGTACCGGTACAGAGTCAATGTGGAGGCTATATACAGGGGGTACCGGTACAGAGTCAATGTGGAGGCTATATACATGGGGTACCGGTACAGAGTCAATGTGGAGGCTATATACAGGGGGGTACCAGTACAGAGTCAATGTGGAGGCTATGTACAGGGGGTACCGGTACAGAGTCAATGTGGAGGCTATATACAGGGGGTACCAGTACAGAGTCAATGTGGAGACTATATACAGGGGGTACCAGTACAGAGTCAATGTGGAGGCTATATACAGGGGGTACCAGTACAGAGTCAATGTGGAGGCTATATACACGGGGTACCGGTACAGAGTCAATGTGGAGGCTATATACAGGGTGTTACGGTACAGAGTCAATGTGGAGGCTATATACACGGGGTACCGGTACAGAGTCAATGTGGAGGCTATATACAGGGTGTTACGGTACAGAGTCAATGTGGAGGCTATATACAGGGGATACCAGTACAGAGTCAGTGTGGAGGCTATATACAGGGTGTTATGGTACAGAGTCAATGTGGAGGCTATATACAGGGTGTTACGGTACAGAGTCAATGTGGAGGCTATATACACGGGGTACCGGTACAGAGTCAATGTGGAGGCTATATACAGGGGATACCAGTACAGAGTCAGTGTGGAGGCTATATACAGGGTGTTACGGTACAGAGTCAATGTGGAGGCTATATACAGGGTGTTACGGTACAGAGTCAATGTGGAGGCTATATACACGGGGTACCGGTACAGAGTCAATGTGGAGGCTATATACAGGGGGTACCGGTACAGAGTCAATGTGGAGGCTATATACAGGGGGTACCGGTACAGAGTCAATGTGGAGGCTATATACAGGGTGTTACGGTACAGAGTCAATGTGGAGGCTATATACAGGGGGTACCGGTACAGAGTCAATGTGGAGGCTATATACAGGGTGTTACGGTACAGAGTCAATGTGGAGGCTATATACAGGGGGCAGCAGTACAGAGTCAATGTGGAGGCTATATACAGGGGGTACTGGTACAGAGTCAATGTGGAGGCTATATACAGGGGGTACTGGTACAGAGTCAATGTGGAGGCTATATACAGGGTGTTACGGTACAGAGTCAATGTGGAGGCTATATACAGGGGGTACCGGTACAGAGTCAATGTGGAGGCTATATACAGGGGTTACGGTACAGAGTCAGTGTGGAGGCTATATACAGGGGGTACAGGTACAGAGTCAATGTGGAGGCTATATACAGGGGGTACCGGTACAGAGTCAATGTGGAGGCTATATACAGGGGGTACTGGTACAGAGTCAATGTGGAGGCTATATACAGGGGGTACTGGTACAGAGTCAATGTGGAGGCTATATACAGGGTATTACGGTACAGAGTCAATGTGGAGGCTATATACAGGGTATTACGGTACAGAGTCAAAGTGGAGGCTATATACAGGGTGTTACGGTACAGTCCATTTTTTTTAAGTAAGGACAACTGCCCTGGGGAATTCTTGATTCTACCTGGATTACATTGAAGGGGCTTCTTCTGTGTTCTGTTAGACAGGTAACTCTCATTCCACAATATATCAAGGGGTGTAAAACCAAAAGACATACGTTTTTCGAGCAGCAGCCTATGATCAATAATGTCAAAAGCCTACCATACAGAAGTCTAACAAAACAGCTCCCACAATATTTTTAGCATCAATTTCTCTCAGCCAATCATCAGTCATTTGTGTAAGTGCTGGGCTTGTTTAATGTCCTTCCCTATAAGTGTGCTGAAAGTCTGTAAAATATCATTGTATCTGGTCAAACACTGTTTTCCCCAGAAGTTTAGTAAGGGTTGGTAACAGGCTGATTGATCAGCTATTTGAGCCAGTAATGGGGGCTTTACTATTCTTAGGTAGAGGAATGACTTCAGCTTCCCTCCAGGCCTGAGGGAACACACTCTCTACTAGGCTTAGAATGAATATGTGGCAAATAGGAGTGGCAAAACCGTCTGCTATTATCGTCAGTCATTTTCCATCCAAGTTGTCAGACACTGGTGTCTTGTCATTGTTGACAGACAACAATCATTTCTGAAATCACTTGTGGTTGTAGTGAATACGCTAACTGTAAGTGGCTCTGCATAAGAGCCTCAGCTAAATGACTAAAATGTCAATGTAATCTAGTAGCCTAGTGAGTGGTAATAACAGTATAGTGAGTGGTAATAACAGTAGTCTAGTGAGTGGTAATAACAGTAGTCTAGTGAGTGGTAATAACAGTAGTCTAGTGAGTGGTAATAACAGTAGTCTAGTGAGTGGTAATAACAGTAGTATAGTGAGTGGTAATAACAGTATAGTGAGTGGTAATAACAGTATAGTGAGTGGTAATAACAGTAGTCTAGTGAGTGGTGATAACAGTATAGTGAGTGGTAATAACAGTAGTTTATTGAGTGGTAATAACAGTAGTCTAGTGAGTGTTAATAACAGTAGTCTAGTGAGTGGCAATAACAGTAGTCTAGTGAGTGGTAATAACAGTAGTCTAGTGAGTAGTAATAACAGTATAGTGAGTGGTAATAACAGTATAGTGAGGGGTAATAGCAGTAGTCTAGTGAGTGGTAGTAACAGTATAGTGAGTGGTAATAACAGTAGTATAGTGAGTGGTAATAACAGTAGTCTAGTGAGTGGTAATAACAGTAGTCTAGTGAGTGGTAATAACAGTAATATAGTGAGTGGTAATAACAGTATAGTGAGTGGTAATAACAGTATAGTGAGTGGTAATAACAGTAGTCTAGTGAGTGGTAATAACAGTATAGTGAGTGGTAATAACAGTAGTTTATTGAGTGGTAATAACAGTAGTCTAGTGAGTGTTAATAACAGTAGTCTAGTGAGTGGCAATAACAGTAGTCTAGTGAGTGGTAATAACAGTAGTCTAGTGAGTAGTAATAACAGTATAGTGAGTGGTAATAACAGTATAGTGAGTGGTAATAGCAGTAGTCTAGTGAGTGGTAGTAACAGTATAGTGCGTGGTAATAACAGTAGTATAGTGAGTGGTAATAACAGTAGTCTAGTGAGTGGTAATAACAGTAGTCTAGTGAGTGGTAATAGCAGTACAGCGAGTGTTAATAACAGTAGTCTAGTGAGATATAATAACAGTAGTCTAGTGAGTGGTGATAACAGTATAGTGAGTGGTAATAACAGTAGTCTAGTGAGTGGTAATAACAGTAGTCTAGTGAGTGGTAATAACAGTAGTCTAGTGAGTGGTAATAACAGTATAGTGAGTGGTAATAACAGTAGTCTGGTGAGTGGTAATAACAGTAGTCTAGTGAGTGGTAATAACGGTAGTCTGGTGAGTGGTAATAACAGTAGTCTAGTGAGTGGTAATAACAGTAGTCTAGTGAGTGGTAATAACAGTAGCCTAGTGAGTGGTAATAACAGTAGTCTAGTGAGTGGTAATAACAGTAGTCTAGTGTGTGGTAATAACAGTATATTGAGTGGTAATAACAGTAGCCAGGTGAATGGTAATAACAGTAGTCTAGTGAGTGGAAATAACAGTATAGTGAGTGGTAATAACAGTAGTCTAGTGAGTGGTAAGAACAGTCGTCTAGTGAGTGATAATAACAGTAGTCTAGTGAGTGGTAATAACAGTAGTCTAGTGAGTGGTAATAACAGTAGCCTAGTGAGTGGTAATAACAGTAGTCTAGTGAGTGGTAATAACAGTAGTCTAGTGTGTGGTAATAACAGTATATTGAGTGGTAATAACAGTAGTCTGGTGAGTGGTAATAACAGTAGTCTAGTGAGTGGTAATAACAGTATAGTGAGTGGTAATAACAGTAGTCTAGTGAGTGGTAAGAACAGTCGTCTAGTGAGTGATAATAACAGTAGTCTAGTGAGTGGTAATAACAGTATAGTGAGTGGTAATAACAGTAGTCTGTTGAGTGGTAATAACAGTCGTCTAGTGAGTGATAATAACAGTAGTCTAGTGAGTGGTAATAACAGTATAGTGAGTGGTAATAACAGTATAGTGAGTGGTAATAACAGTATAGTGAGTGGTAATAACAGTAGTCTAGTGAGTGTGAATAACAGTAGTCTAGTGAGTGGTAATAGCAGTAGTCTAGTGAGTGGTAATAGCAGTAGTCTAGTGAGTGGTAATAACAGTATAGTGAGTGGTAATAACAGTATAGTGAGTGGTAATAACAGTAGTATAGTGAGTGGTAATAACAGTAGTCTAGTGAGTGGTAATAACAGTAGTCTAGTGAGTGGTAATAACAGTATAGTGAGTGGTAATAACAGTAGTTTATTGAGTGTTAATAACAGTAGTCTAGTGAGTGGCAATAACAGTAGTCTAGTGAGTGGTAATAACAGTAGTCTAGTGAGTGGTAATAACAGTATAGTGAGTGGTAATAGCAGTAGTCTAGTTCGTGGTAGTAACAGTATAGTGAGAGGTAATAACAGTAGTCTAGTGAGTGGTAATAACAGTAGTATAGTGAGTGGTAATAGCAGTATAGTGAGTGTTAATAACAGTAGTCTAGTGAGTGGTAATAACAGTAGTCTAGTGAGTGGTAATAATAGTAGTCTAGTGAGTGGTAATAACAGTATTCTAGTGAGTGGTAATAATAGTAGTCTAGTGAGTGATAATACCAGTAGTCTAGTGAGTGGTAATAACAGTATAGTGAGTGGTAATAACAGTAGTCTAGTGAGTGGTAATAACAGTAGTCTAGTGAGTGGTAATAACAGTATAGTGAGTGGTAATAACAGTAGTCTAGTGAGTGGTAATAATAGTAGTCTAGTGAGTGGTAATAACAGTAGTCTAGTGAGTGGTAATAACAGTATAGTGAGTGGTAATAACAGTAGTCTAGTGAGTGGTAATAACAGTAGTCTAGTGAGTGGTAATAACAGTAGTCTAGTGAGTGGTAATAACAGTATAGTGAGTGGTAATAACAGTAGTCTAGTGAGTGGTAATAACAGTAGTCTAGTGAGTGGTAATAACAGTATAGTGAGTGGTAATAACAGTAGTCTAGTGAGTGGTAATAACAGTATAGTGAGTGGTAATAACAGTAGTTTATTGAGTGGTAATAACAGTAGTCTAGTGAGTGTTAATAACAGTAGTCTAGTGAGTGGCAATAACAGTAGTCTAGTGAGTGGTAATAACAGTAGTCTAGTGAGTAGTAATAACAGTATAGTGAGTGGTAATAACAGTATAGTGAGTGGTAATAGCAGTAGTCCAGTGAGTGGTATTAACAGTATAGTGAGTGGTAATAACAGTAGTATAGTGAGTGGTAATAACAGTAGTCTAGTGAGTGGTAATAACAGTAGTCTAGTGAGTGGTAATAGCAGTACAGCGAGTGTTAATAACAGTAGTCTAGTGAGATATAATAACAGTAGTCTAGTGAGTGATAATAACAGTATAGTGAGTGGTAATAACAGTATAGTGAGTGGTAATAACAGTATAGTGAGTGGTAATAACAGTAGTATAGTGAGTGGTAATAACAGTAGTCTAGTGAGTGGTAATAGCAGTACAGCGAGTGTTAATAACAGTAGTCTAGTGAGATATAATAACAGTAGTCTAGTGAGTGATAATAACAGTATAGTGAGTGGTAATAACAGTATAGTGAGTGGTATTAACAGTATAGTGAGTGGTAATAACAGTAGTCTAGTGAGTGGTAATAACAGTAGTCTAGTGAGTGGTAATAACAGTAGTCTAGTGAGTGGTAATAACAGTAGTCTAGTGAGTGGTAATAACAGTAGTCTAGTGAGTGGTAATAACAGTAGTCTAGTGAGTGGTAATAACAGTAGTCTAGTGAGTGGTAATAACAGTAGTCTAGTGAGTGGTAATAACAGTAGTCTAGTGAGTGGTAATAACAGTATAGTGAGTGGTAATAACAGTAGTCTGGTGAGTGGTAATAACAGTAGTCTAGTGAGTGGTAATAACGGTAGTCTGGTGAGTGGTAATAACAGTAGTCTAGTGAGTGGTAATAACAGTAGTCTAGTGAGTGGTAATAACAGTAGCCTAGTGAGTGGTAATAACAGTAGTCTAGTGAGTGGTAATAACAGTAGTCTAGTGTGTGGTAATAACAGTATATTGAGTGGTAATAACAGTAGTCTGGTGAGTGGTAATAACAGTAGTCTAGTGAGTGGTAATAACAGTAGTCTAGTGAGTGGTAATAACAGTATAGTGAGTGGTAATAACAGTAGTCTAGTGAGTGGTAAGAACAGTCGTCTAGTGAGTGATAATAACAGTAGTCTAGTGAGTGGTAATAACAGTATAGTGAGTGGTAATAACAGTAGTCTAGTGAGTGGTAATAACAGTAGTCTAGTGAGTGGTAATAACAGTATAGTGAGTGGTAATAACAGTAGTCTAGTGAGTGGTAATAATAGTAGTCTAGTGAGTGGTAATAACAGTAGTCTAGTGAGTGGTAATAACAGTATAGTGAGTGGTAATAACAGTAGTCTAGTGAATGGTAATAACAGTAGTCTAGTGAGTGGTAATAACAGTAGTCTAGTGAGTGGTAATAACAGTATAGTGAGTGGTAATAACAGTAGTCTAGTGAGTGGTAATAACAGTAGTCTAGTGAGTGGTAATAACAGTATAGTGAGTGGTAATAACAGTAGTCTAGTGAGTGGTAATAACAGTAGTCTAGTGAGTGGTAATAACAGTATAGTGAGTGGTAATAACAGTAGTTTATTGAGTGGTAATAACAGTAGTCTAGTGAGTGGCAATAACAGTAGTCTAGTGAGTGGTAATAACAGTAGTCTAGTGAGTAGTAATAACAGTATAGTGAGTGGTAATAACAGTATAGTGAGTGGTAATAGCAGTAGTCTAGTGAGTGGTAGTAACAGTATAGTGAGTGGTAATAACAGTAGTATAGTGAGTGGTAATAACAGAAGTCTAGTGAGTGGTAATAACAGTAGTCTAGTGAGTGGTAATAGCAGTACAGCGAGTGTTAATAACAGTAGTCTAGTGAGATATAATAACAGTAGTCTAGTGAGTGATAATAACAGTATAGTGAGTGGTAATAACAGTATAGTGAGTGGTAATAACAGTATAGTGAGTGGTAATAACAGTAGTATAGTGAGTGGTAATAACAGTAGTCTAGTGAGTGGTAATAACAGTAGTCTAGTGAGTGGTAATAGCAGTACAGCGAGTGTTAATAACAGTAGTCTAGTGAGATATAATAACAGTAGTCTAGTGAGTGATAATAACAGTATAGTGAGTGGTAATAACAGTATAGTGAGTGGTAATAACAGTATAGTGAGTGGTAATAACAGTAGTCTAGTGAGTGGTAATAACAGTAGTCTAGTGAGTGGTAATAACAGTAGTCTAGTGAGTGGTAATAACAGTAGTCTAGTGAGTGGTAATAACAGTAGTCTAGTGAGTGGTAATAACAGTAGTCTAGTGAGTGGTAATAACAGTAGTCTAGTGAGTGGTAATAACAGTAGTCTAGTGAGTGGTAATAACAGTAGTCTAGTGAGTGGTAATAACAGTATAGTGAGTGGTAATAACAGTAGTCTGGTGAGTGGTAATAACAGTAGTCTAGTGAGTGGTAATAACGGTAGTCTGGTGAGTGGTAATAACAGTAGTCTAGTGAGTGGTAATAACAGTAGTCTAGTGAGTGGTAATAACAGTAGCCTAGTGAGTGGTAATAACAGTAGTCTAGTGAGTGGTAATAACAGTAGTCTAGTGTGTGGTAATAACAGTATATTGAGTGGTAATAACAGTAGTCTGGTGAGTGGTAATAACAGTAGTCTAGTGAGTGGTAATAACAGTAGTCTAGTGAGTGGTAATAACAGTATAGTGAGTGGTAATAACAGTAGTCTAGTGAGTGGTAAGAACAGTCGTCTAGTGAGTGATAATAACAGTAGTCTAGTGAGTGGTAATAACAGTATAGTGAGTGGTAATAACAGTAGTCTGTTGAGTGGTAATAACAGTCGTCTAGTGAGTGATAATAACAGTAGTCTAGTGAGTGGTAATAACAGTATAGTGAGTGGTAATAACAGTATAGTGAGTGGTAATAACAGTATAGTGAGTGGTAATAACAGTAGTCTAGTGAGTGTGAATAACAGTAGTCTAGTGAGTGGTAATAGCAGTAGTCTAGTGAGTGGTAATAACAGTATAGTGAGTGGTAATAACAGTATAGTGAGTGGTAATAACAGTAGTATAGTGAGTGGTAATAACAGTAGTCTAGTGAGTGGTAATAACAGTAGTCTAGTGAGTGGTAATAACAGTATAGTGAGTGGTAATAACAGTAGTTTATTGAGTGGTAATAACAGTAGTCTAGTGAGTGTTAATAACAGTAGTCTAGTGAGTGGCAATAACAGTAGTCTAGTGAGTGGTAATAACAGTAGTCTAGTGAGTGGTAATAACAGTATAGTGAGTGGTAATAGCAGTAGTCTAGTTCGTGGTAGTAACAGTATAGTGAGAGGTAATAACAGTAGTCTAGTGAGTGGTAATAACAGTAGTATAGTGAGTGGTAATAGCAGTATAGTGAGTGTTAATAACAGTAGTCTAGTGAGTGGTAATAACAGTAGTCTAGTGAGTGGTAATAATAGTAGTCTAGTGAGTGGTAATAATAGTAGTCTAGTGAGTGATAATACCAGTAGTCTAGTGAGTGGTAATAACAGTATAGTGAGTGGTAATAACAGTAGTCTAGTGAGTGGTAATAACAGTAGTCTAGTGAGTGGTAATAACAGTATAGTGAGTGGTAATAACAGTAGTCTAGTTAGTGGTAATAATAGTAGTCTAGTGAGTGGTAATAACAGTAGTCTAGTGAGTGGTAATAACAGTATAGTGAGTGGTAATAACAGTAGTCTAGTGAGTGGTAATAACAGTAGTCTAGTGAGTGGTAATAACAGTATAGTGAGTGATAATAACAGTAGTCTAGTGAGTGGTAATAACAGTAGTCTAGTGAGTGGTAATAACAGTAGTCTAGTGAGTGGTAATAAGAGTATAGTGAGTGGTAATAACAGTACTCTAGTGAGTGGTAATAGCAGTAGTCTAGTGAGTGGTAATAACAGTAGTCTAGTGAGTGGTAATAACAGTATAGTGAGTGGTAATAACAGTATAGTGAGTGGTAATAACAGTAGTCTAGTGAGTGGTAGTAACAGTAGTCTAGTGAGTGGTAATAACAGTAGTCTAGTGAGTCGTAATAACAGTAGTCTAGTGAGTCGTAATAACAGTAGTCTAGTGAGTCGTAATAACAGTAGTCTAGTGAGTGGTAATAACAGTAGTCTAGTGAGTGGTAATAACAGTAGTCTAGTGAGTGGTAATAACAGTACCACTGTGTATCGTCCACATAGCAGTGAAAGTTAACATTGTGTGTTACTAATGACATCACCAAGAGATACAATATATAGTGGTCCTAAAACGGAACCTTGAGGAACACCGACACTTGCAATTGATGTGTCAGAGGACAAACCATCCACAGAGACAAACTGATATCTCTCTGAAAGAGAAGATCTAAACCAGGCCAGAACTTGTCCCTATAGACCAATTAGGGTTTCCAATCTGTCCAAAAGAATGTGGTGATCGATGGTGTCAAAAGCAGCACTAAGGTCTAGGAGCACAAGGACAGATGCAGAGTCTTGGTCTGACACCATTTAAAGGTAATTTACCACCTTCACAAGTGCAGTCTCAGTGCTATGATTGGGTCTAAAACCAGACTGAATGGTTTTGTTTACATTATTTGTCTTCAGGAAGGCATATTTTTTGTTTAAAAATAACAAATTGAGAGAAATGGAAGATTCGATATAGGCCGATAGTTTTAGAAATTTTCTGGGTCAAGTTTTGGCTTTTTCAAGATAGGTTTTATTACTGCCACTTTTGGTACACATCCGGAGGATAGAAAAACGTTTATTATGTTCATCATAGGAGGGCCAAGCACAGGAAGTAGCTCTTTCTGTAGTTTAATTGGAATAGGTTCCAGTTGGAAGGTTTAGAGGCGATGACTATTTTCATAAATGTGTCAATAGATAGAGGATTACAAATCTAGTGACTCCATTGATCCTAGGTCCTGGCAGTTCTGTGCAGACTCAGGACAACTGACTTTTGGAGAAACATTCAGGTTCAAAGAGAAGTCCGTAATTTCATTTTTAATGATCATGATCTTTTTGGCGAAGTTTATGAATTCATCACTGCTGAAGTAAAAGCCATCCTCTCTTGGGGAATGCTGCTTTTTTGTTAGCTTTGTGAAAGTATCAAAAATAAATGTAGAATTGTTCTCATTCTCCTCAATTAGGTTGGAAAAATAGGATGAACGAGCAGCAGTGAGGGCTCTTCGATACGGCACGGTACTGTGAGTCCAAGCTAGTCGGAAGTCTTCCAGTTTGGTGTAGCGCCATTTCGGTTACAAATTTTGCATAAGTTTACTTCAGGGCATTTTATAATTGGGTATTTTCTGTAAGTTTACTTCAGGGTATTTTCTGTAAGTTTACTTCAGGGTATTTTCTGTATACCACAGAGCTTATTTCTTGTGACAAATGTTTTTTGTTTTTGGGGGTGCGACTGCATCTAGGGTATTACACAAGATTACATTGAGTTCCTCAGTTAGGTGGTTAGCTGATGTTTGTACTCCGACATCCTTAGGTAGGCGGGGGAGTCTGGAAGGGCATCTAGGAATGTTTAGGTTGTCCAAGAATATATAGCACGGCTTTTGATTGGTTGAGGTCTGAGTAGATACATGTGATTGGTTGAGGTCTGAGTAGATACATGTGATTGGTTGAGGTCTGAGTAGATACATGAGATTGGTTGAGGTCTGAGTAGATACATGTGACTGCTAACATAATAAGATGGTGGTCCGATAGCCCAGGAATACGAGGAAAAATATTTAGATCCACAATATTTATTCCACGGGACAAAACTATATCCAGGGTGTGACTGTGGCAATGAGTAGGTCAAAAGACATGTTTGGAAGAAAAAAAACACTGAGTCGCCTTTTGGGTCTGTGGATTTTTTCATGTGAATATTGAAGTCACCAAATATTATAATATTATCTGCCATGACTACAAGGTCCGATAGGAATTCAGGAAACTGAGTGAGGAATGCTGTATACGGCCCAGGAGGCCTGTAAACAGTAGCTATAAAAAAGGATTCAGTCGGCTGCATAGATAGATCATCTCTTTCAATAATGACAGGAATGGAGGAGGTCTTTATTCCAGTGAGATTGCTAAGGCGAACACCTCCATGTTTAGTTTTGCCCAACCTAGATTGAGGCACAGACACAGTCTCAATGGGTAGCTGAGCTGACTACACTGACTGTGCTTGTGGCAGACTCCACTAAGCTGGTAAACAGCCTGCTGCCTGGTCTGAACCCTATCTCATTGTGGAGCTAGAGGAGTTAGAGTCCTGTCTATGTTCATGAGAGCACCCCTCCAGCTAGGATGGAGTCCGTCACTCCTCAGCAGGCCAGGCTTGGTCCTTTTTGTGGGTGAGTCCCAAAAAAAGGTACAATTATCTACAAATTCTATCTTTTGGGAGGGTAGGAAACAGTTTTCAACCAGCGATTGAGTTGTGAGACTCTGCTGTAGAGCTCATCACTCCCCCTAACTGGGAGGGGGCCAGAGACAATTACTCGATGCCGACACAACTTTCAAGATGATTTTCACGCTGAAGCTATGGTGATCTCTGACTGTTTCATCCTAACATTGTTGGTGCCAACATGGATAACAATATCCCTATACTCTCTACACACTCCAGTTTTAGCCTTAGCCAGCACCATCTTCAGATTAGCCTTAATGTCGGTAGTCCTGCCACCTGGTAAACAGTGTACGATCGCTGGATGATTCTTTTTAAGTCCAATACTGCGGGTAATGGAGTCGCCAATGACTAGGGTTTTCAATTTTTCTGAGTAAATGGTGGGAGGCTTCGACGTCTCAGACCGCGTAACGGGTGGAGGAGAGACCAGAGAAGGCTCGGCCCCTGACGTCGACCCATTGCTTAATGGGGAGAACTGGTTGAAAGTTTGTCGGCTGAATGAGCGACACCGGTTGAGCATTCCTACAGCATTTCCTTCCAGAAGCCCGGCTGCAGGGGGATTTACTAGTAAGCCAGTGACTGAGCCCCCATAATAGGGTCAGAGGCAGAGAACCCCAGTGGAGAGAGTGGAACCGGCCAGGCAGAGACATCAAGGGCCGTCCACCTTCGCACCCCTTGGTCAGACTACACTCAATCTTAGGACCTACTGAAGAGATGAGTCTTCAATAAAGACTTAAAGGTCGAGACCGAGTCAGTAATCGGCTAATACAAGCAGACAAGATTGCGCCGCAGCTATAACATTATTCATTATATAGATAATTATGTATTTGAAATTAATGTGAAACAAGCTGGTTAATATGTTTCTGTTTCTCTGTTTTGTCCTCTCCAGATCACGACTGGTCAGCCTGTTCTGTCCTCTCCAGGTCCCTACTGGCCAGCCTGTTCTGTCCTCTCCAGATCAATACTGGCCAGCCTGTTCTGTCCTCTCCAGATCAATACTGGCCAGCCTGTTCTGTCTTCTCCAGATCACGACTGGCCAGCCTGTTCTGTCTTCTCCAGGTCACGACTGGCCAGCCTGTTCTGTCTTCTCCAGGTCACGACTGGCCAGCCTGTTCTGTCTTCTCCAGATCACGACTGGCCAGCCTGTTCTGTCTTCTCCAGGTCACGACTGGCCAGCCTGTTCTGTCCTCTCCAGATCAATACTGGCCAGCCTGTTCTGTCTTCTCCAGGTCACGACTGGCCAGCCTGTTCTGTCTTCTCCAGGTCACGATTGCACAGCCTGTGTGTTCCTCTGCCCCTCCCCCCCGTCCTTCTGCTACTGCGCCCTCCCCCCGCTGCCCATCTGAACGCTGCAGGCCCCGTCTTACTCCTCTACCATGACGGTTGTAACAGGTGACCCGGGGGACGAAGCATACGAACTGGAACCGGACCACGAGTGCTGTGAGCGTGTAGTCGTCAATATCTCCGGGCTTCGATTCGAGACGCAGCGGAAGACCCTCTCCCAGTTCCCTGAGACTCTGCTGGGGGACCCCAAGAAGAGGATGAGGTAACTATACCACTTATATAGGTTGTTATCCTGTATTGATGATAACCCTAACTCTAACCCCAAGAAGAGGATGAGGTAACTTTACCACTTATATAGGTTGTTATCCTGTATTGATGATAACCCTAACTCTAACCCCAAGAAGAGGATGAGGTAACTTTACCACTTATATAGGTTGTTATCCTGTATTGATGATAACCCTAACTCTAACCCCAAGAAGAGGATGAGGTAACTATACCACTTATATATGTTATTATTAGGGCTGTCAAACGATAACAAAAATGGTATCCAGTTGATTGCAGGATTTGCAGTGATTAAATTCAGAATTTGCAAAAGTTGAGCTGTAATTTAAGATGTTTTATAGAAAAAGCATTGCACAAATATTGACGTCTTGATTTTGTCCAAAGTAAGAAATCGTAATCAAAAACAGGTAAATTGATCAGTCACACTTTCTTTAACCTCTACGTCTATCAGGTCTCAAACTAAGACCCAGATGCAGACACAGGAGGCAGACAGTACAAGTCTCAAAGTTTATTATAGTTCAAGGGGCAGGCAAAAGGTAAGTCAAGGCAGGCAAAGGGTCGTAATCCAAATCAGAGTCAGGGAGGAACAAGACGGGATCAGAGTCAGGTCAGGCAGAAAGGTCAGAACTGGGAAGACTAAGAAAACCAAAAACTTGAGTTCAGAAAAACATGGGAACATGGAAACAGGAGAAAAATTGCTGCGAGACAGAAGCTTAATTCTAGATACATGGAAAGTGGGATGAGAGTGCGGGGAAACAGAAGACGAACAGCAGAGTGGCTAAGGACCTTAGAGATGGGGAAAGCTCCGATAAAACGGAGGGAAAGTTGGCAGGACCCCACCCCCAGGGCCAAGCCCTGAATGGACAGCCATACCCCCCCCTTGGGGAACAGGGATCCGGTGCCTGTTGTCGATACCTGGAGGTGGTATTGAGAAGAGCGGCCCGGGCTCTCTTCCAGGTACGGTGACAGCGACGGACGCACATCTGGGCAGAGGGAATGCTGACCTCTTGCTCAGAGAAGAGCGGGATCTGATATCCCAGGGAACACTCAAAAGGTGAGACCCGTAGTAGAACAGGGAAGGGTGTTGCAGGCATATTCCATCCACATGAGTTGCTGGCTCCAGGTGATGGGATTGGTGGACGAAGCAGCTAAGAGTTGTCTCCAGGGATTGATTGGCTCGCTCCAACTTGCCGATAGACTGGGGATGAAAACCAGAGGACAGGCTGGTCGACGTCCCAATGAGGGTGCAGAGCGCATTACAGAACCGGGACAAGAACTGAGGACCACGATCGGAGACCATGCCTACCGGCAGTCCATGGATCTGGAAGATGTGCTGCACAATGAGCTGGACCGTCTCCTTAGCTGAGGGAAACTTAGGAAAGGGAATAAAATGGACCGCTTTGGAAAACCTATCCACCACTGTGAGGATGGTGGTGCTGCCATCTGATGGAGGGAGACCAGTGAAGAAGTCCAGGAATAAGGGGCGTTGAGGGACATGGAGGGGTTGAAGGAGACCAGCCAGAGCTTGCCGCAGAGTCTTGTTCGACGCACACACTGTACAGGCAGCAACAAATGCAGAGACATCAGGAACCATGGTGAGCCACCAAAAACATTGTCGGACCAAGGTCCGACGGGAGCCAGGATGATCATTCCAGAACAGGAGCACAGGCAGAGTCCGTGACAAACATCTGGTTAGCTGGATCCCCCCCCCCCCTCTTTCAGACCAGACTCTCAATTCCTCAGATAATAGCAGCCGCAAGTTCTTCAAACCAAGCTGCTTACCTATTGCATATTCTGTCTTCCCAGACTGGTGCAGGTCTACAATTTTGTTTCTGGTGTCCTTTGATAGCACTTTGGTCTTGGCCATAGTGGAGTTTGGAGTGTGACTGTTTGAGGCTGTGGACCGGTGTCTTTTATACTGATAACAAGTTCAAACAGGTGCCATTAATACAGGTAACGAGTGGAGGACAGAGGAGCCTCTTAAAGAAGAAGTTACAGGTCTGTGAGAGCCAGAAATCTTGCTTGTTTGTAGGTGACCAAATACTTATTTTCCACCATAATTGGCAAATAAATTCATAAAAAATCCTACAATGTGATTTTCTGGATTTTTTTCCCCTCATTTTGTCTGCCATAGTTGAAGTGTACCTATGATGAAAATTACAGGCCTTTCTCATCTTTTTAAGTGGGAGAACTTGGTGGCTGATTAAATACTTTTTTGCCCCACTGTATAGTTACAGCAGGCCAAGGTAGGAGAGTCAGACACACACACATGCAACATCACTCACATGTACTTCCTGTATTGGAGTTGGTCCTGTGGGTCGGGGCGGATGGGGCACCAGCATCCTCCTCCTGAATGCTCCTCACCATGGCTGTTAAAGCTGGGGTCGTTGGAATATGTTGCTCTGGATTTGAGGTTTTACCAATACCTTGGCCAGCCGCTCGAGAAAGAGCCATCTCCTCTGGAGCTTCCCTATGATCCAATCTGGGTTCAAAGCCGAGATGTCCAAGATGTTGAAGAATATCACAAGATGCCAGCGTAGGGTTCTTCTTTTGCAACTGTAGCCAGTCACCAGCTTGTCTAAATTGTCCATAATTCCTTTTGTGGCGTTGTAATCCATTATGATTTCTGTTATTTGATGTTCCTGGCCACAGATTCTCCCATTCCCTATACAGTGTACTCATGAGTACCACATTTTTGCCTTTCTTTGGCACGTAGGACACTAGGGACGTGTCGGCAGTAAACAAACTTAGAGGAATTGATAGGCCTGTTTCATGTATTCAACAGCTGAGATAGGAGCTGTGGCTTGAACTGTTCCTACCATCGTCAGCTTCCTCTTGAGGAGCTCCTGTCCCAGCGTGTTCAAAGTAAAAAAGTTATTGCATGTGATAATGTAGCCACGGAGTCCCTGTGTCAGGTCCAGGGCAACCCACATCCCTTGGTTCATCTCAGGGGATCCTCCATCTGGCTTCCCCATATACACTTGCATGTTCCACATATGATGAAAAAGCATCACAGGCAGCCCAGATCTTGATTCCATATTTTGTGGTTTAGACCGTAGGTACTGCCTGAAGGGGCAGAAGCCCCTAAATGGCATAAGCTACTCATCAACAGTAACGTTGGGCCCAGGGTTGTACAACAGGGGAAGGCGGTCCACCCACTTGTCCCACACGGACCTGATTACAGCTAGCTGGTCTCTCTGCACTGACCTGATAGCAGCTAGCTTGTCTCTCTGCACTGACCTGATAGCAGCTAGCTTGTCTCTCTGCACTGACCTGATAGCAGCTAACTTGTCTCACTACACTGACCTGATAGCAGCTAACTTGTCTCTCTGAACTGACCTGATAGCAGCTAACTTGTCTCTCTGAACTGACCTGATAGCAGCTAGCTTGTCTCTCTACACTGACCTAATAGCAGCTAACTTGTCTCTCTGCACTGACCTGATAGCAGCTAGCTTGTCTCTCTGCACTGACCTGATAGCAGCTAACTTGTCTCTCTGCACTGACCTGACAGCAGCTAGCTTGTCTCTCTGCACTGACCTGATAGCAGCTAGCTTGTCTCTCTGCACTGACCTGATAGCAGAAAGCTCATCTCTCTGCACTGACCTGATTTCAGCTAGCTTGTCTCTCTGCACTGACCTGATAGCAGCTAGCTTGTCTCTCTGCACTGACCTGATAGCAGCTAGCTTGTCTCTCTACATTGACCTGATAGCAGCTAGCTTGTCTCTCTACACTGACCTGATAGCAGCTAGCTTGTCTCTCTGCACTGACCTGATAGCAGCTAGCTTGTCTCTCTACACTGACCTGATAGCAGCTAGCTTGTCTCTCTGCACTGACCTGATAGCAGCTAGCTTGTCTCTCTGCACTGACCTGATAGCAGCTAACCTGTCTCTCTGCACTGACCTGATAGCAGCTAGCTTGTCTCTCTGCACTGACCTGATAGCAGCTAGCTTGTCTCTCTGCACTGACCTGATAGCAGCAAGCTTATCTCTCTGCACTGACCTGATTTCAGCTAGCATGCCTCTCTAAACTGACCTGATAGCAGCTAGCTTGTCTCTCTGCACTGACCTGATTTCAGCTAGCTTGTCTCTCTGTACTGACCTGATAGCAGCTAGCTTGTCTCTCTACACTGACCTGATTTCAGCTAGCTTGTCTCTCTGCACTGACCTGATAGCAGCTAGCTTGTCTCTCTGCACTAACCTGATAGCAGCTAGCTTGTCTCTCTACACTGACCTGATAGCAGCTAGCTTGTCTCTCTGCACTGACCTGATAGCAGCTAGCTTGTCTCTCTACACTTACCTGATAGCAGCTAGCTTGTCTCTCTACATTGACCTGATAGCAGCTAGCTTGTCTCTCTAAACTGACTTGATAGCAGCTAGCTTGTCTCTCTGCACTGAAATGATAGCAGCTAGCTTGTCTCTCTACACTGACCTGATAGCAGCTAGCTTGTCTCTCTACACTGACCTGATAGCAGCTAGCTTGTCAGACCAGAAGGATTTTCTGGGTGGTGTCTGGGATGAATCGTTCAAAAGAAGACTTTTATGTCCTGCAAATGAGTTGTATCTTTACCACATTGGCAGCCATGCAGGGTGGCTCATTCCTTGGGCAAGAAGACCATTACAATTCAAAAAGTTTTGGCGTTTTACTTGGATTTAATGTCAGGAATTGTGAAAAACTGAGTTTAAATGTATTTGGCTACGGTGTATGTAGTGGCATAGGCAAGGTGCAATAGATGGCATAAAACACACTATATACATGTGATATGAGTAATGTAAGATATGTAAACATTATTAAAGTGGCATTGTATAAAGTGACTAGTGATCCATTTATTAAAGTGGCATTGTATAAAGTGACTAGTGATCCATTTATTAAAGTGGCATTGTATAAAGTGACTAGTGATCCATTTATTAAAGTGGCATTGTATAAAGTGACTAGTGATCCATTTATTAAAGTGGCATTGTATAAAGTGACTAGTGATCCATTTATTAAAGTGGCATTGTATAAAGTGACTAGTGATCCATTTATTAAAGTGGCATTGTATAAAGTGACTAGTGATCCATTTATTAAAGTGGCATTGTATAAAGTGACTAGTGATCCATTTATTAAAGTGGCCAGTGATTGGGTCTCAGTGTAGGCAGCAGCATCTCTGAGTTAGTGATTGCTGTTTAGCAGTTTGATGGCCTTGAGATAGAAGCTGTTTTTCAATCTCTCGGTCCCAGCTTTGACGCATGTGTACTGACCTCGCCTTCTGGATGATAGCAGTGTGAACAGGCAGTGGCTCAGGTGGTTGTTGTCCTTGATGATCTTTATGGCCTTCCTGTGACATCGGGTGCTGTAGGTGTCATGGAGGGTATGTAGTTTGCCCCTGGTGATGCGTTGTGCAGACCGCACCACCCTCTGGTGAGCCCTGCGGTTGAGGGCGGAGCAGTTGCCGTACCAGGCTGTGATACAGACTGACAGGATGCTCTCGTCTGTAAAAGTTTGCCAGGGCTTGGATGACAAGCCACATTTCTTCAGCCTCCTGAGGTTGAAGAGGTGCTGTTGCGCCTTCTTCACCACGCTGTCTGTGTGGGTGAACCATTTCAGTTTGTCAGTGATGTGTATGCCAAGGAACTTAAAACGTTCCACCTTCTCAACTGCTGTCCCTTTAATGTGGATAGGGCGGGGTTCCCTCTGCTGTTTCCTCAAGTCCACGATCATCTCCTTAGTTTTGTTGATGTTGAGTGTGAGGTTATTTACCTGACACCACACTCCGAGTGCCCTCACCTCCTCCCTGTAGGCCGTCTCGTCGCTGTTGCTAATCAAGCCCACTACTGTTGTGTCGTCGGCAGCCCATCAGAAAGTCCAGGACCCAGTTGCACAGGGCAGGGTTGAGACCCAGGGCCTCCAGCTTAATGATGAGCTTGGGGGGTACTATGGTGAGCTGTAGTCAATGAACAGCATTCTTACATAGGTATTCGTCTTGTCCAGATGGGATAGGGCAGTGTGCAGTGGGATGGTGATTGTATCGTCTGTGGACCTGTTGGGGCGGTATGCAAACAGAAGTGGGTCTAGGGTGGCCAGTAAGGTGGAGGTGATATGATCCTTGACTAGTCTCTCAAAGCACTTCATGATGACAGAAGTGAGTGCTACAAGGCGGTAGTCATTTAGCTCAGTTATCTTAGCGTTCTTGGGTACAGAAACAATGATAGCCATCTTGAAGCATGTGGGGACAACAGACTTGGATAGGGAGTGATTGAATGTGGCCAGCTGGGAAGCCGTCTGGGCCGGCAGCCTTGTGAGGGTTAACGCGTCAGCCATGGAGAAGGAGACGGTGGGGGGGCAGTCCTTGTTAGCGGGCAAAGATGGTGTTTAGTTTGTCTGGAAATGTGACGTCGGTGTCCGTGGTGGTTTTTCTTTTTGTAGTCCGTGAATTCCTGTAGACCCTGCCACATATGTCTCGTATCTGAGCCGTTGAAATGCGACTCCACCTTGTCCCTGTACTGGCATTTTGCTTGTTTGATTGCCTTGCTGAGGGAATAACTACACGGTGTATATTCAGCCATATTCCCAGACCTCGTTCCGTGGTTAAATGCGGTGGATCGTGCTTTCAGTTTTGCGGAAATGCCGCCATCCATCCCAGGTTTCTGGTTAGGGTTTAAAGTCACAGTGGGAACAACATCTCCAATGCACTTCTTTATAAACGCACTCACCGAGTCAGCGTATAGGTCGATGTTGTTATCAGAGGCTGACCGGAACATATCCCAGTCTGCGTGGTCAAAACAATCTTGACGCGTGGCTTCCGATTGGTCAGACCAGCATTGACTGGTTCTCGTCACTGGTACATCTGTTTGAGTTTCTGCCTATAAGACGGTGGGAGCAAGATGATGTCGTGGTCGGATTTGCCCGAAGGGAGGGTGGTGGAGGGATTTGTAAGCATTGTGGAAGTTAGAGAAGCAGTGGTCGAGGGTATTGTCCATGCACATAGCACAATCAATATGCTGATAGAATTTAGGTAGCCTTGTCATGTGCTTTTTACTGAGGAGTGGCTTCCATCTGGCCAGTCTACAATAAAGGCCTGATTGGTGGAGTGCTGCAGAGATGGTTGTTCTTCTGGCAGGTTCTCTTATCGCCACAGATGAACGCTGGAGCTCTGTCAGAGTGACCATCGTGTTCTTGGTCACCTCCCTGACCAAGGCCCCTCTCCACTGATTGCTCAGTTTGGCCAGAGGGCCAGCCCTAGGAAGAGTCTTGGTGGTTCTAAACTTCTTCCATTTATGAATGATGGAGGTCACTGTGTTCTTGGGGACCTTCAATGCTGCAGAATTCTTTTGGTACCCTTCCCCAAATCTGTGCTTTTACACAATCCTGTCTCGGAGCTCTACAGACAATTCCTTCAACCTCATGTATTGGTTTTTGCTCTGACATGCACTGTCAACTGTGGGACCATATATAGACAGGTGTGTCCCTTTCCAAAATCATGTCCAATCAATTGAATTTACCACAGTTGAAATCCAATCAAGTTGTAGAAACAGCTCAAGGATGATCAATGGAAACAGGATGCTCAATGAGCTGAATTTCGAGTCTCATAGCAAAGGGTCTGAATACTGATGTCGAGTCTCATAGCAATGGGTCTGAATACTGATGTCGAGTCTCATAGCAATGGGTCTGAATACTGATGTCGAGTCTCATAGCAATGGGTCTGAATACTGATGTCGAGTCTCATAGCAATGGGTCTGAATACTGATGTCGAGTCTCATAGCAATGGGTCTGAATACTGATGTCGAGTCTCATAGCGATGGGTCTGAATACTGATGTTGAGTCTCATAGCGATGGGTCTGAATACTGATGTCGAGTCTCATAGCAATGGGTCTGAATACTGATGTCGAGTCTCATAGCAATGGGTCTGAATACTGATGTCGAGTCTCATAGCAATGGGTCTGAATACTGATGTCGAGTCTCATAGCAATGGGTCTGAATACTGATGTCAATAAAGTGTTTCTGTTTATTATTTGTAAGAACTCTGCTCAAATTTTACATTATTAATATTGTGTGTAAATTCACGAGGATTTTAAAATATTTAATACATTTTAGAACCAGGTTGTATACTTTCTGAATACTTTCAGTATTAGTATATTATATTATTAGTATGTTACGGGTATGTGAGACCAGGGAGACCTGTCCAGAGTTGTTTATTAGGAAATGGAACTGTACTAAGTAGCTAATTTTAAGAACCAAACAACAATTTTGTCTGTCGTTGTTTGTTGCCACTACCGTTGCTGCACCGTCCTCTATTCATTTCAATGTGTTGACAGTTGGAGAAATTGTTTGAGGCTGAATTAAAAAAGAATGAAAGTCAACGCTCTAATATTTTAGAACACTTCTGTGTGTATTCTTACGCTTTTTGGACTATGAAAGATGCTTATCTCCAAGAAGAGATGGAGGTAACATAGGGTCTTCAATACTTTATTGTTTTTTGTCCTGTTAACACTAACCCCAAGAAGAGAATGAGATAAGGTAGGGTCTTCAATACTTTATTGTTTTTTGTCCTGTTAACACTAACCCCAAGAAGAGAATGAGATAAGGTAGGGTCTTCAATACTTTATTGTTTTTTGTCCTGTTAACACTAACCCCAAGAAGAGAATGAGATAAGATAGGGTCTTCAATACTTTATTGTTTTTTGTCCTGTTAACACTAACCCCAAGAAGAGAATGAGATAAGGTAGGGTCTTCAATAATTTATTGTTTTTTGTCCTGTTAACACTAACCCCAAGAAGAGAATGAGATAAGGTAGGGTCTTCAATACTTTATTGTTTTTTGTCCTGTTAACACTAATCCCAAGAAGAGAATGAGATAAGGTAGGGTCTTCAATACTTTATTGTTTTTTGTCCTGTTAACACTAATCCCAAGAAGAGAATGAGATAAGGTAGGGTCTTCAATAATTTATTGTTTTTTGTCCTGTTAACACTAATCCCAAGAAGAGAATGAGATAAGGTAGGGTCTTCAATACTTTATTGTTTTTGTCCTGTTAACACTAACCCCAAGAAGAGAATGAGATAAGGTAGGGTCTTCAATACTTTACTGGTACTTTAGTTTTTATAATGTTATCTGTTATTGTTCTGCATTTGTGGTTGTATCTACTACTTTCAACGAATCTCTCTCTCCAGGTACTTCGATCCTTTGAGGAACGAGTATTTCTTCGACAGGAACCGGCCCAGTTTCGACGCCATCCTCTACTACTACCAGTCAGGCGGGAGACTGCGTCGGCCAGTTAATGTCACTCTAGACATCTTCTCTGAGGAGATCCGCTTCTATGAGCTGGGAGAGGAGGCCATGGAGATCTTCAGGGAGGATGAGGGCTTCATTAAGGAAGAAGAGCGTCCTCTCCCGGAGAATGCGTTTCAGAGACAGGTACATTCAATTGTTATTTATTGGTGGCACATTGTCTAGTTAATATAAACTTAATGTAAATATATGAATCTGTTACTAGCAAATGTCTCAGCGAGTGTTTGCTATCTGCTGTCAATTTGATAAGTTTGTGCGTGTGCGTGTGAACTTGAACAGGTGTGGCTGCTGTTCGAGTATCCGGAGAGTTCCGGCGCGGCCCGTATCATCGCCATCATCAGCGTCATGGTGATCCTGATCTCTATCGTGTCCTTCTGCCTGGAGACACTCCCCGTGTTCCGGAACGACGAAGAGGACGATGGCAACAAGGTGTTCCAGCCCTTCAACAACTCCACCTCTTCTTACACGTCTTCCTACTTCACTGATCCCTTCTTCATCCTGGAGACGCTCTGCATCATCTGGTTCTCCTTTGAGTTCCTCGTCCGCTTCTTCGCGTGTCCTAGTAAAGCCGGGTTCTTCGGTAATATTATGAATATCATCGATATTGTGGCGATTATTCCATATTTCATCACGTTGGGCACAGAGCTGGCAGAGAAACCGGAGGACGGGCAGGCTGGGCAGCAGGCCATGTCCCTGGCCATCCTCAGGGTCATCCGTCTAGTCAGGGTATTCAGGATCTTCAAGCTGTCCAGACACTCCAAGGGGCTCCAGATCCTGGGCCAGACCCTGAAGGCCAGCATGCGGGAGCTTGGCCTTCTCATCTTCTTCCTCTTCATTGGAGTTATCCTCTTCTCCAGTGCTGTTTACTTCGCTGAGGCCGACGAGGCCGACTCCCAGTTCAGTAGCATTCCAGAAGCCTTCTGGTGGGCCGTGGTTTCCATGACCACCGTGGGCTACGGCGACATGGTGCCCACCACCATCGGCGGGAAAATCGTTGGATCGCTCTGCGCCATCGCCGGCGTGCTGACCATTGCGTTACCAGTTCCTGTCATCGTGTCCAACTTCAACTACTTCTACCACCGGGAGACCGAGGGTGAGGAACAGGGGCAGTACCTGAACACACCCAGCGTGCCCAAGGCCGACTCAGCCGAGGACCTGAAGAAGAGCGGCCGCAGCGGGAGTGGATCGACCCTCAGTAAGTCAGACTACATGGAGATACAGGAAGCTGCACTGAACCACAGCACAGAGGACTTCAGAGCAGAGAGACTCAAGACAGGCAACTGCACCCTGTTGGCTAATGCTAACACCTTGGCTAATGCTAACACACCAGGTAATGCTAACACCTTGGCTAACGCTAACACGCAAGGTAATGCTAACACCTTGGCTAACACTAACACGCTGGCTAACACAAACTATGTCAACATCACCGAGATAAGAACGGACGTATAGCTGGATTCAGACTGTATAACACCAACTTCCTGGCCTGTCGGCGTTGACAGTGAACTGGAAGGAAATAGTAGAGGAGGGTGGAGGACTGAGTAAAGACCCTTCCTCTCTCTGATTTTGTAAACGGCTTGGAGCCCCTACTGGAGCTGTCCAGACTAGATCACTGAAACTCTGATAGAGGCCTATCTTACCCCCCCCAAAATGACCAGTTCCTAACTCAAGCCCCCCTCACCCATCCACCTCTGTTGAGAGGTGAATCTTCCCTGTGTTCAGTGTCTGCATGGCATTAGTCTGGTCTGTGTGACTGTTAAACTGTTCAGTAGTCATCTATATACACTGCTCCCTACAGTAGCCCAATAGTAGACGGACTGCCGACGGATACTAGACCTAAAAATTCTCAGACAGCATAGAGGTACCACTCTGCTCATACTGCCAAAATCCCGTCAGCAGAGATCTAGGATCAGTTTTCCCTGAACAAGTCCTAGCTGTAACCAATAGGAGATATACTGCAAAACTGACCTTAGATCAGCGTCTCATCATCTTCTAATTACTTAGCTCTAACTGCCAGCCGATAGGAGCTTATTGACACCACCTCTCCCACCCCGTACCCCCTGAACCTCTCTCCCACCCCATACCCATGAAACTCTCTCCCACCCCATACCCCTGAAACTCTCTCCCACCCCATACCCCCTGAAACTCTCTCCCACCCCATACCCCCTGAACCTCTCTCCCACCCCATACCCCTGAAACTCTCTCCCACCCCACCACCTGAAACTGTCTCCCACCCCATACGGCCTGATACTCTCTAGCACGCCATACCCCCTGAAACTCTCTCCCACCCCATACCCCCTGAAACTCTCTCCCACCCCATACGGCCTGAAACTCTCTCCCACCCCATACCCCCTGAAACTCTCTCCCACCCCATACCCCCTGAAACTCTCTCCCACCCCACACCCCCTGAAACTCTCTCCCACCCCATACCCCCTGAAACTCTCTCCCACCCTATACCCCCTGATACTCTCTCCCACCCCATACGGCCTGAAACTCTCTCCCACCCCATACCCCCTGAAACTCTCTCCCACCCCATACCCCCTGAAACTCTCTCTAAATATTCAAATGTCTGCCTACGGGGTTACTACTACTGGGGTTACTACTACTGGGGTTACTACTACTGGGGTTACTACTACTGGTGTTACTACTACTGGTGTTACTACTACTGGGGTTACTACTACTACTACTGGCGTTCCTACTACTGGGATTACTACTACTGGGATTACTACTACTACTGGGGTTACTACTACTACTGGGGTTACTACTACTACTAGGGTTACTACTACTACTGGGGTTACTACTACTACTGGGGTTACTACTACTACTGGGGTTACTACTACTGGGGTTACTACTACTACTGGGGTTCCTACTACTGGGATTACTACTACTACTGGGGTTACTACTACTACTGGGGTTACTACTACTGGGGTTACTACTACTACTGGGGTTACTACTACTACTGGGGTTACTACTACTGGGATTACTACTACTACTGGGGTTACTACTACTACTGGGGTTACTACTACTGGGGTTACTACTACTGGGATTATTACTACTGGGGTTACTACTACTGGGGTTACTACTACTACTGGGGTTACTACTACTGGGATTACTACTACTACTGGGGTTACTACTACTACTGGGGTTACTACTACTGGGGTTACTACTACTACTGGGGTTACTACTACTACTGGGGTTACTACTACTACTGGGGTTACTACTACTGGGGTTACTACTATTGGGGTTACTACTACTGGGGTTACTACTACTACTGGGGTTACTACTACTGGGGTTACTACTACTACTGGGGTTACTACTACTACTGGGGTTACTACTACTGGGATTACTACTACTGGGGTTACTACTACTGGGGTTACTACTACTGGGGTTACTACTACTACTGGGGTTACTACTACTGGGGTTACTACTACTACTGGGGTTACTACTACTGGGGTTACTACTACAACTGGGGTTACTACTACTGGGGTTACTACTACTGGGGTTACTACTACTACTGGGGTTACTACTACTACTGGGGTTACTACTACTACTGGGGTTACTACTACTGGGTTTACTACTACTGGGGTTACTACTACTGGGGTTACTACTACTGGGGTTACTACTACTACTGGGGTTACTACTACTACTGGGGTTACTACTACTGGGGTTACTACTACTACTGGGGTTACTACTTACTGGGGTTACTACTACTGGGGTTACTACTACTACTGGGGTTAATACTACTGGGATTACTACTACTACTGGGGTTACTACTACTGGGGTTACTACTACTGGGATTACTACTACTACTGGGGTTACTACTACTGGGATTACTACTACTACTGGGGTTACTACTACTGGGGTTACTACTACTGGGATTACTACTACTACTGGGGTTACTACTACTACTGGGGTTACTACTACTGGGGTTACTACTACTGGGGTTACTACTACTGCCTATGTTTCTCCCCAAACCTCCACCCCATCTACTCCCTGAAGTGTTTTTCCTTCTCTCTCTTCTCCCTATCTCTCCTCTCTCTCCCTCCCCTCTCTCTCTCTTTTACCTATCCCACTCTAACAGAGTACTGTTCCGTTCCACCCCACTGCCCAGTGATAGTGATATTTGTCCCACTGCCCAGTGATAGTGGTATCTGTCCCACTGCCCAGTGATAGTGATATCTGACCCATTGCCCAGTGATAGTGACAGCTGTCCCACTGCCCAGTGATAGTGATATCTGTCCCACTGCCAAGCGGTAGTGATATCTGTCCCACTGCCCAGTGATAGTGGTATCTGTCACCACTGCCCAGTGATAGTGATATCTGTCCCACTGCAAAGCGGTAGTGATATCTGTCCCACTGCCCAGTGATAGTGGTATCTGTCCCACTGCCCAGTGATAGTGGTATCTGTCCCATTGCCCAGTGATAGTGACAGCTGTCCCACTGCCCAGTGATAGTGATATCTGTCCCACTGCCAAGCGGTAGTGATATCTGTCCCACTGCCCAGTGCTGGTGGTATCTGTCCCACTGCCCAGTGATAGTGATATCTGTCCCACTGCCAAGCGGTAGTGATATCTGCCCCACTGCCCAGTGATAGTGATAGCTGTCCCACTGCCAAGTGATTTGTAATATCTGTCCCACTGCCAAGTGTTAGTAATAGCTGTTCCACTGCCAAGTGATTTGTAATATCTGTCCCACTGCCAGGTGATCGTTATATATGCCCCACTGCCCAGTGATATGCCCCACTGCCCAGTGATAGTGATATCTGTCCCACTGCCAAGCGGTAGTGATATCTGCCCCACTGCCCAGTGATAGTGATATCTGTCCCACTGCCAAGCGGTAGTGATATCTGTCCCACTGCCCAGTGATAGTGATAGCTGTCCCACTGCCAAGTGTTAGTAATAGCTGTCCCACTGCCAAGTGATTTGTAATATCTGTCCCACTGCCATGTGATGGTTATATCTGTCCCACTGCCAAGCGGTAGTGATATCTGTCCCACTGCCCAGTGATAGTGGTATCTGTCCCATTGCCCAGTGATAGTGACAGCTGTCCCACTGCCCAGTGATAGTGGTATCTGTCCCACTGCCAAGCGGTAGTGATATCTACCCCACTGCCCAGTGATAGTGATATCTGTCCCACTGCCAAGCGGTAGTGATATCTGTCCCACTGCCCAGTGCTGGTGGTATCTGTCACACTGCACAGTGATAGTGATATCTGTCCCACTGCCAAGCGGTAGTGATATCTGCCCCACTGCCCAGTGATAGTGATAGCTGTCCCACTGCCAAGTGATAGTAATATCTGTCCCACTGCCAAGTGTTAGTAATAGCTGTTCCACTGCCAAGTGAGTTGTAATATCTGTCCCACTACCAGGTGATCGTTATATATGCCCCACTGCCCAGTGATATGCCCCACTGCCCAGTGATAGTGATATCTGTCCCACTGCCAAGCGGTAGTGATATCTGCCCCACTGCCCAGTGATAGTGATATCTGTCCCACTGCCAAGCGGTAGTGATATCTGTCCCACTGCCCAGTGATAGTGATAGCTGTCCCACTGCCAAGTGTTAGTAATAGCTGTCCCACTGCCAAGTGATTTGTAATATCTGTCCCACTGCCATGTGATGGTTATATCTGTCCCACTGCCAAGCGGTAGTGATATCTGTCCCACTGCCAGGTGTTTGTTATATATGCCCCACTTCCCAGTGATCTGTCCCACTGCCAGGTGAAGGTTATATATGCCCCACTGCCAAGTATTAGTGATATCTGTCCCATTGCCCAGTGATAGTGGTAGCTGCCCCACTGCCAAGTGATAGTGATATCTCACCCACTGCCAGGTGCTGGTTATATCTGCCCCACTGCCCAGTGATAGTGATATCTGTCCCACTGCCCAGTGATAGTGATATCTGTCCCACTGCCAAGCGGGAGTGATATCTGTCCCACTGCCCAGTGATAGTGATATCTGTCCCATTGCCCAGTGATAGTGATAGCTGCCCCACTGCCAAGTGATAGTGATATCTGACACACTGCCAGGTGCTGGTTATATCTGCCCCACTGCCCAGTGATAGTGATATCTGTCCCACTGCCCAGTGATAGTGGTATCTGTCCCACTGCCCAGTGATAGTGATAGCTGTCCCACTGCCAAGTGTTAGTAATAGCTGTCCCACTGCCAAGCGGTAGTGATATCTGTCCCACTGCCAGGTGCTGGTTATATCTGCCCCACTGCCCAGTGATAGTGATATCTGACCCACTGCCAGGTGCTGGTTATATCTGCCCCACTGCCCAGTGATAGTAATATCTGTCCCACTGCCCAGTGATAGTGATATCTGTCCCACTGCCAAGCAGTAGTGATATCTGTCCCACTGCCCAGTGATAGTCATATCTGTCCCACTGCCCAGTGATAGTGATATCTGCCCCACTGCCCAGTGATAGTGATATCTGTCCACTGCCAAGCAGTAGTGATATCTGCCCCACTGCCCAGTGATATTGGTATCTGTCCCACTGCCCAGTGATAGTGATATCTGACCCACTGCCAAGCGGTAGGGATATCTGACCCACTGCCAAGCGGTAGGGATATCTGTCCCACTGCCAAGCGGTAGGGATATCTGTCCCACTGCCCAGTGATAGTGATATCTGTCCCACTGCCAAGCAGTAGTGATATCTGTCCCACTGCCCAGTGATAGTCATATCTGTCCCACTGCCCAGTGATAGTGATATCTGCCCCACTGCCCAGTGATAGTGGTATCTGTCCCACTGCCAAGCAGTAGTGATATCTGCCCCACTGCCCAGTGATAGTGGTATCTGTCCCACTGCCCAGTGATAGTGGTATCTGTCCCACTGCCAAGCGGTAGTGATATCTGCCCCACTGCCAGGATATAATGATATCTGTCCCACTGCCAGGTGAAGGTTATATATGCCCCACTGCCAAGTGATAGTGATATCTGTCCCATTGCCCAGTGATAGTGATAGCTGCCCCACTGCCAGGTGTTAGTGATATCTGACCCACTGCCAGGTGCTGGTTATATCTGTCCCACTGCCAAGTGATTGTGATATCTGTCCCACTGTCAGGTGCTGGTTATATATGCCCCACTGCCAAGTGATAGTGATAGTTGCCCCATTGCCCAGTGATGGTGATAGCTGCCCCACTGCCAGGAGGTAGTGATCTGTCCCACTGCCAGGTACAGGTTATATATGCCCCACTGCCAAGTCATTGTGATATCTGTCCCACTGCCAGGTGCTGGTTATATATGCCCCACTGCCAAGTGATAGTGATAGCTGCCCCACTGCCAAGTGAAGGTGGTATCTGTCCCACTGCCAAGTAGAGTTATATCTGTCCCATTTCCCACTGATATTTGTCCCACTGCCCACTGATATCTGCCCCACTGCCAGGAGATAGTGATAGCTGCCCCACTGCCCAGTGATCTGTCCCACTGCCAGGTGCTGGTGATATCTGTCCCATTGCCCAGTGATAGTGACAGCTGTCCCACTGCCCAGTGATAGTGATAGCTGTCCCACTGCCCAGTGATAGTGATATCTGTCCCATTGCCCAGTGATAGTGATAGCTGTCCCAGTGATAGTGATGGCTGTCCCACTGCCCAGTGATAGTGATAGCTGTCCCACTGCCTAATGATAGTGACAGCTGTCCCACTGCCCAGTGATAGTGATAGCTGTCCCACTGCCTAATGGTAGTGATAGCTGTCCCACTGCCCAGCGATAGTGATGGCTGTCCCACTGCCCAGTGATAGTGATGGCTGTCCCACTGCCCAGTGATAGTGATAGCTGTCCCACTGCCTAATGATAGTGATAGCTGTCCCACTGCCCAGTGATAGTGATAGCTGCCCCACTGCCCAGTGATAGCGATAGCTGTCCCACTGCCTAATGATAGTGATATCTGTCCCACTGCCTAGTGATAGTGATGGCTGTCCCACTGCCTAATGATAGTGATAGCTGTCCCACTGCCCAGCGATAGTGATATCTGTCCCATTGCCCAGTGATAGTGATAGCTGTCCCACTGCCCAGTGATAGTGATAGCTGTCCCACTGCCCAGCGATAGTGATAGCTGTCCCACTGCCCAGTGATAGTGATAGCTGTCCCACTGCCTAATGATAGTGATATCTGTCCCATTGCCCAGTGATAGTGATAGCTGTCCCACTGCCCAGTGATAGTGATATCTGTCCCACTGCCCAGCGATAGTGATAGCTGTCCCACTGCCCAGTGATAGTGATATCTGCCCCACTGCCCAGTGATAGTGATATCTGTCCCACTGCCCAGTGATAGTGATAGCTGTCCCACTGCCCAGTGATAGTGATATCTGCCCCACTGCCCAGTGATAGTGATATCTGTCCCACTGCCCAGTGATAGTGATAGCTGTCCCACTGCATAATGATAGTGATAGCTGTCCCACTGCCTAATGATAGTGATAGCTGTCCCACTGCCCAGTGATAGTGATAGCTGTCCCACTGCCTAATGATAGTGAAAGCTGTCCCACTTCCCAGTGATAGTGATGGCTGTCCCACTGCCTAATGATAGTGATGGCTGTCCCACTTCCCAGTGATAGTGATGGCTGTCCCACTGCCTAGTGATAGTGATGGCTGCCCCAGAGAGGGTGTGTCTCAATCATCTCTGCTTGGTGTTTTTTGTTGTCAACTCTAGTCTATGGTGAGGAATAACAACTGCTGATAGGCTAACAGACACTGACACCTGATAGGCTAATGGAAAATGATATAACAGCATGCATGTGTTGGTTTCGTTGCTGGTCAATTGTTATCTGTTGGGCTATCAGCTACTGTTGGGCTATCAGCTACTGTTGGGCTATCAGCTACTGTTGGGCTATCAGCTACTGTTGGGCCATCAACTAGTGTTGGGCTATCAACTACTGTTGGGCTATCAGCTACTGTTGGGCTATCAGCTAGTGTTGGGCTATCAACTACTGTTGGGCTATCAGCTACTGTTGGGCCATCAGCTACTGTTGGGCTATCAGCTACTGTTGGGCTATCAACTAGTGTTGGGCTATCAACTAGTGTTGGGCTATCAACTAGTGTTGGGCTATCAACTACTGTTGGGCTATCAGCTACTGTTGGGCTATCAGCTACTGTTGGGCTATCAACTACTGTTGGGCTATCAGCTACTGTTGGGCTATCAACTACTGTTGGGCTATCAACTACTGTTGGGCTATCAACTACTGTTGGGCTATCAACTACTGTTGGGCTATCAGCTACTGTTGGGCTATCAACTACTGTTGGGCTATCAGCTACTGTTGGGCTATCAGCTACTGTTGGGCTATCAGCTACTGTTGGGCTATCAACTACTGTTGGGCTATCAACTACTGTTGGGCTATCAACTACTGTTGGGCTATCAGCTACTGTTGGGCTATCAGCTACTGTTGGGCTATCAGCTACTGTTGGGCTATCAACTACTGTTGGGCTATCAACTACTGTTGGGCTATCAACTACTGTTGGGCTATCAGCTACTGTTGGGCTATCAGCTACTGTTGGGCTATCAACTACTGTTGGGCTATCAACTACTGTTGGGCTATCAACTACTGTTGGGCTATCAGCTACTGTTGGGCTATCAGCTACTGTTGGGCTATCAGCTACTGTTGGGCTATCAACTACTGTTGGGCTATCAGCTACTGTTGGGCTATCAGCTACTGTTGGGCTATCAACTACTGTTGGGCTATCAACTACTGTTGGGCTATCAGCTACTGTTGGGCTATCAGCTACTGTTGGGCCATCAGCTACTGTTGGGCTATCAACTACTGTTGGGCTATCAACTACTGTTGGGCTATCAGCTACTGTTGGGCTATCAACTACTGTTGGGCTATCAACTACTGTTGGGCTATCAACTACTGTTGGGCTATCAGCTACTGTTGGGCTATCAACTACTGTTGGGCTATCAGCTACTGTTGGGCTATCAGCTACTGTTGGGCCATCAGCTACTGTTGGGCTATCAACTACTGTTGGGCTATCAACTACTGTTGGGCTATCAACTAGTGTCCGGCTTGTGTTTTTATTCTTATGCCGCTAACCTCTAGCAGCTAACCTCTAGCAATTAGTTTGTCAGATGCTAATGCTACACAAAGTCAGCTCTGTATACTGTAAGCCTAGTGGCTAATTGCTAGCTAACACCATCAGCTCTATGTGACATCAACATTAGCATTCTAACCAGCACAGTTTATCACTGGATGCACTTGTTTAAGTTCAACAAATAAGCAAAGAATTCAACAAGCTTGTTTGGTGACATTAGCTACCTACGTGTTTGATTTTAGTGTTGCTATGCACTCTTCCATCCATGAAATGTATCTTACCATCAAACAATCTGTGATCGCAACAATTATTTATTATTTGGTAAGAAAGCGAGATAGCTGCCATATTTGCCACGCCAAAAGTTAATGACAAAAAGCATCAAGATCTCTGAAGTGTGTCTGCTTCCCCAGTGGCGAGCTTTTACTGCCAACGTAGTGCACTATATAGGGAATGGGATGCCATTTGGTTAGCATCCATATGTCTGATGTCATCACGCTGTGTGAAGCCAGCTGACTTCCGAGGTTCAAGGTCAAGACAGAGTCACAGCTGCATTGTAACCGAGATTCATTTATAAGTCAAGTGTAGTTGTTTTGTATCCACACTGAATGTTTTGGATCCTGTCCTTGGTGTATTTTGTCTGTTTAACTGATATAAACTGTATTACTGGACAATATGATATAAACTGTGGTACTGGACAATATGATATAAACTGTAATACTGGACAATATGGCGGACTGCAATAGCATCGAATAGTTCCTTCGATATGCAACTGTTCAGGGAAGTCAGGAGCCAATACACGCAGTCAGTCAGGAAAGCAAAGGCAAGCTTTTTCAAGCAGAAATGTGCATCCTGTACCTCTAACTCCCAAAAGTTCTGGGACACTGTAAAGTCCATGGAGAACAAGAGCACCTCCTCCCAGCTGCCCACTGCACTGAGGCTAGGTAACACGGTCACCACCGATAAATCCATGATAATCGAAAACTTCAACAAGCATTTCTCAACGGCTGGCCATGCCTTCCTCCTGGCTACTCCAACCTCGGCCAACAGCTCCGTCCCCACCGCAGCTACTCGCCCAAGCCTCCCCAGCTTCTCCTTTACCCAAATCCAGATAGCAGATGTTCTGAAAGAGCTTCAAAACCTGGACCCGTACAAATCAGCCGGTCTTGACAATCTGGACCCTCTATTTCTGAAACTATCCGCCGCCATTGTCGCAACCCCTATTACCAGCCTGTTCAACCTCTCTTTCATATCGTCTGAGATCCCCAAGGTGTGGAAAGCTGCCGCAGTCATCCCCCTCTTCAAAGGGGGAGACACCCTGGACCCAAACTGTTACAGACCTATATCCATCCTGCCCTGCGTATCTAAGGTCTTCGAAAGCCAAGTCAACAAACAGATCACTGACCATCTCGAATCCCACCGTACCTTCTCCGCTGTGCAATCTGGTTTCCAAGCCGGTCACGGGTGCACCTCAGCCACGCTCAAGGTACTAAACGATATCATAACCGCCATCGATAAAAGACAGTACTGTGCAGCCGTCTTCATCGACCTGGCCAAAGCTTTCGACTCTGTCAATCACCATATTCTTATCGGCAGACTCAGTAGCCTCGGTTTTTCTAACGACTGCCTTGCCTGGTTCACCAACTACTTTGCAGACAGAGTTCAGTGTGTCAAATCGGAGGGCATGTTGTCCAGTCCTCTGGCAGTCTCTATGGGGGTGCCACAGGGTTCAATTCTCGGGCTGACACTTTTCTCTGTATATATCAATGATGTTGCTCTTGCTGCGGGCGATTCCCTGATCCACCTCTACGCAGACGACACCATTCTGTATACTTCTGGCCCTTCCTTGGACCCTGTGCTATCTAACCTCCAAACGAGCTTCAATGCCATACAACACTCCTTCCGTGGCCTCCAACTGCTCTTAAACGCTAGTAAAACCAAATGCATGCTTTTCAACCGTTCGCTGCCTGCACCCGCACGCCCGACTAGCATCACCACCCTGGATGGTTCCGACCTAGAATATGTGGACATCTATAAGTACCTAGGTGTCTGGCTAGACTGCAAACTCTCCTTCCAGACTCATATCAAACATCTCCAATCCAAAATCAAATCTAGAATCGGCTTTCTATTTCGCAACAAAGCCTCCTTCACTCACGCCGCCAAACTTTCCCTAGTAAAACTGACTATCCTACCGATCCTCGACTTCGGCGATGTCATCTACAAAATAGCTTCCAATACTCTACTCAACAAACTGGATGCAGTTTATCACAGTGCCATCCGTTTTGTTACTAAAGCACCTTATACCACCCACCACTGCGACCTGTATGCTCTAGTCGGCTGGCCCTCGCTACATATTCGTCGCCAGACCCACTGGCTCCAGGTCATCTACAAGTCCATGCTAGGTAAAGCTCTGCCTTATATCAGTTCACTGGTCACGATGGCAACACCCACCCGTTTCACGCACTCCAGCAGGTGTATCTCACTGATCATCCCTAAAGCCAACACCTAATTTGGCCTTTCCTTCCAGTTCTCTGCTGCCTGTGACTGGAATGAACTGCAAAAATCGTTGAAGTTGGAGACTTTTATCTCCCTCACTAACTTTAAACATCTGCTATCTGAGCAGCTAACCGATCGCTGCAGCTGTACATAGTCCATTGGTAAATAGCCCACCCAATTTACCTACCTCATCCCCATACTGTTTTTATTTATTTATTTTTCTGCTCTTTTGCACACCAGTATCTCTACCTGCAAATGACCATCTGATCATTTATCACTCCAGTGTTCATCTGCTAAATTGTAATTATTCGCCTACCTCCTCATGCCTTTTGCACACAATGTATATAGACTTTTTTTTCTACTGTGTTATTGACTTGTTTATTGTTTACTCCATGTGTAACTCTGTGTTGTCTGTTCACACTGCTATGCTTTATCTTGGCCAGGTCGCAGTTGTAAATGAGAACTTGTTCTCAACTAGCCTACCTGGTTAAGTAAAGGTTAAAAAAATTCTAATAATAATAATATTCTCCTTCATTAATTTCACATTTCCACAAACTTCAAAGTGTTTCCTTTCAAATGGTATCAATAATATGACTATCCTTATTTCAGGTCCTGAGCTAAAGGCAGTTAGATCTTGGTATGTAATTTTAGGCGAAAATTGATAAAAAGGGTACGATCCTTCAGTTAAAGTATTGATGGACTGTCATTTGTCTTTGCTTATTTGAGCTGTTCATGCCATAATATAGACTTACCAAATAGGTATATCTTCTGTATACCACCCCTACCTTGTCACAACACAACTGATTGGCTCAAACGCATTAAGAAGGAAAGAAATTCCACAAATTAACTTTTAACAAGGCACACATGTTAAATGAAATGCATTCCAGCTGACTACCTCATGAAGCTGGTTGAGAGAATGCCAAGAGTGTGCATGTCACGAATCCCGCCGAAGATGGTGCCTCTTCCTGTTTGGGCGGCGCTTGGCGGTCGTCGTCGCCGGCCTACTAGCTGCCATCGATTCCCTTTTTTGTTTCTGTTAGTTTGGTCTGATTGGTTACACCTGTTTTGAGTTTAGTTTTGTTTGTGGGCTATTTAAGGGCACTAGGCCCGCCGGCAATTGTGCGGGCTTGTTTTCTGTTCATGGTGTTGGATTATTAGTGGATTCTATTTTTCCGGACAGTTTAGTCCTGTTTGTTTGGATTGGTTATTTCATGCGCCCTTGTGTTTGGCATGACCGTTTACACTGTCTTTGGAATAAAGATCCACGTTCGGAACTAAACCTGCTCTCTGCGCCTGACTCCTCCACCCACTACTCCTAGAAGCCTTAACAGTGCAATGCGGGATTCAAGGCAAAGGATGGTTAATTTGAAAGAATCTCAATTCTAAAATCTATGTTGATTTGTTCACTATATGATTCCATATGTGTTATGTCATAGTTGATGTCTTCACTATTTTTCTGCAATGTAGAAAATAGTAAAAATAAAGAAAAAACCTTGAGTAGGTGAGTGGGTGTTCTAAAACTTTTGACCGGTAGTGTGAATTATCCATCTCTGTTTACCTCTCTCCATTTCCTCTCTCTTTCTCTCTCCCCCCTCTCTAAGTGCTATAGTAATGTGATGATATGATACACATCCTCTCTATCGCTCTGTGTTGAGTATTAAAGGCATTATCTCCTCTCCCTAGTGGTCTGTCTCAGCTAGCTGCTGATAGCGTCTGAAATGCTTTGTGGAGTCTCTCTAGGTTCCAGGGTTCCAGACAGTGGATAGCTATTGATCCACTGATGGCTGTTTGATTAGCCTGCTGTTAGAGGGACTGACTGATGAGCAGATACAACTGGTTTACTCTTCAGGGGAGGGGAGGGGAGGGGAGAGGAGAGGAGAGGAGAGGAGAGGAGAGGAGAGGAGAGGAGAGGAGAGGAGAGGAGAGGAGAGGAGAGGAGAGGAGAGGAGAGGAGAGGAGAGGAGAGGAGAGGAGAGGAGGGGAGGGGAGGGGAGGGGAGGGGAGGGGAGGGGAGGGGAGATGGTATTAAGGGCCGATAACAACACTATACTATCTTACCATTTCTGTCTAGTTCTGTCGAACACCTTTGGGATGATTTGGAACGCTGACTGCGAGCCAGGTCTAATCACCCAACATCAGTGCCCGACCTCACTAATGCTCTTGTGGCTAAATGGAAGCAAGTCCCCACAGCAATGTTCCAACATCTAGTGGAAAGCCTTCCTAGATGAGTGGAGGCTGTTATAGCAGCAATGTTCCAACATCTAGTGGAAAGCCTTCCTAGATGAGTGGAGGCTGTTATAGCAGCAATGTTCCAACATCTAGTGGAAAGCCTTCCCAGAAGAGTGGAGGCTGTTATAGCAGCAATGTTCCAACCTCTAGTGGAAAGCCTTCCCAGAAGAGTGGAGGCTGTTATAGCAGCAATGTTCCAACATCTAGTGGAAAGCCTTCCCAGAAGAGTGGAGGCTATTATAGCAGCAATGTTCCAACATCTAGTGGAAAGCCTTCCCAGAAGAGTGGAGGCTGTTATAGCAGCAATGTTCCAACATCTAGTGGAAAGCCTTCCCAAAAGAGTGGAGGCTGTTATAGCAGCAAAGGAGGGACAACTCCATATGAATGCTCATGATTTTGGAATGAGATGTTCGATTAGCAAGTGTCCACAATTTTTGGTATTGTAGTGTATGGTGACAACAATGTAGGCTCTGTGTAGCGGTTAGCGGTTAGTGGTTATAGTTTAAGGGTATAAGGGTTTGACTTGATTTTTAAAAAACTTGTCATTGAATGCTGTTGTGTTGTGCAATGAATTCAACAACTAAACAGAAAAGGTGAGAACATGAGAGCATGTAGATGTGAGAATGAATTATACAACGAGCAAAGTGATCCTGCTGTTTTTATGTGGCTGCTATGACAGTGATCATGCTGTTTGTATGTGGCTGCTGTGACAGTGATGTTGCTGTTTGAATATGGCTGCTATGAAAGTGATCCTGCTGTTTATATGTGGCTGCTATGACAGTGATGATGCTGTTTGTATGTGGCTGCTATGACAGTGATCATGCTGTTTGTATGTGGCTGCTATGACAGTGATCATGCTGTTTGTATGTGGCTGCTATGACAGTGATCATGCTGTTTGTATGTGACTGCTATGACAGTGATCATGCTGTTTGTATGTGACTGCTATGACAGTGATCATGCTGTTTGTATGTGGCTGCTATGATAGTGATCATGCTGTTTGTATATGACTGCTGTGAAAGTGAACTATGTTTGTGATCCGGGGTCTATCCATTCCGCCGATTCTGTTGAAAACATTTTCTTAAACTGAAGCAAATGGAACAAAACTGGGATAAACATAACTCAATTTGTCCAATAAAAACTCTGGTTTGAAACTGTTGGACTAATGATTACACCTTAGATCAGCTAGATGCAGGCAAGAGTGTGCAAGGCGGTATTTCATGTGTCACTGTCTGTCACCTTGATTTACTACATTTTTTCTCTCGACCTGTGTGCACCTACGTTGTAAACTGTTATTGGAGGGCAGTGGATCATCTCTGTCATCTCTCTATGCATCTCTGTTTGTGGAGTAAAGGTGTTCTCGAGTTTTTCCTCTGGTTGCACATGTGACATGCTGGTAGAAATGAGGTAAAACAGATTTAAAATTGCCTGAATTAACATCCCCAGCCACTAGGAGTGCTGCTTCTGGATGAGCACTTTCTTGTTTGCTAATGGCCTTATATAACTGGTTGAGTGGGTCTTAGTGCCAGCATCAGTTTGTGGTGGTAAATAGACGGCTACGAATAATATAGATGGAAACTCCCTTGGCAGATAGTATGATCTATAGCTTATCATAAGGTACTCTACCTCAGGCGAACAATACCTCAAAACTTCTTTAATATTAGACATCGCGCACCAGCTGTTTTTGACAAATAGACAGACACACCCACCTCTCGTCTTACCAGACGTAGTTTCTCTGTTCTGCCGGTGCATGGAAATGTTTGCTAATGGCCTTACCAGTCGTCTTACCAGGCGTAGTTTCTCTGTTCTGCCGGAAAATCCCGCTAGTTCTATATTATCTGTGTCGTCGTTCAGCCACAAATGAAACATAAGATATTACAGTTTTTAATGTCCCATTGGTAGGATAACCTTAATCGTAGGTTATCAATTTTATTTTCCAACGATTTGCACATTATCAAGAAGAACGGATGGCAGTGGGAGTTTACTCGCTCGCCTACGGATTCTCAGAAGGCAGCCCTACCCGTGCCCCCTTTCCCTCTGTCTTTTCTTCACGCAATAGACAAGGATTTGGGCCTGTTCCCGGGGAAGCAGTATATCCTTCTTGTCGGTGAAAGGTCCAACGCTGGAGTCGAGAAGCAGGTACGGGGAGTCAAACGACTAAGAACATTAATGCAGAAGCAAAAAGGGAAAGAGCTGGGGGACAGTCAGATAAGGAAAGGAAGGAAGGAAATAACAGGTGATTGAGTCCAGGTGAGTCCAAAAGATCGCTGATGAGTGTGACGAGGGAAGAAGGTGATGAAGGTGGCAGGAGCATGTAATGCAGGGCGCTCAGGAAGAGCGGTAGCAGGCGTGAAAGTCAGACTTGTTAAAGGAAAAAGCTTTTTCCAGTTGAAGTGAGTAATCACTGTTCTGACATCCAGAAGTTATTTTTGGTCATAAGCGATGATAGCAGAAACATTATGTACAAAATACGTTTTCAAAAAAACGCAAATAGAGAATAGCACACTTGGAGAGGAGCATGTAAAATGTCAGCCATCCTCTTCGGCGTCGTCATATTAATGGTAGCAAAGCATCTAATGTCATGTTGGTGGTGGTAACACATCTAGTGTCATATTGGTGGTAACACATCTAGTGTCATATTGGTGGTAACACATCTAGTGTCATATTGGTGGTAACACATCTAGTGTCATGTTGGTGGTAACACATCTAGTGTCATATTGGTGGTAACACATCTAGTGTCATATTGGTGGTAACACATCTAGTGTCATATTGGTGGTAACACATCTAGTGTCATATTGGTGGTGGTAAAACATCTAGTGTCATATTGGTGGTAACACATCTAGTGTCATATTGGTGGTAACACATCTAGTGTCATATTGGTGGTAACACATCTAGTGTCATATTGGTGGTAACACATCTAGTGTTATATTGATGGTGGTAACACATATAGTGTCATATTGGTGGTGGTAACACATCTAGTGTCATATTGGTGGTGGTAACACATCTAGTGTCATATTGGTGGTGGTAACACATCTAGTGTCATATTGGTGGTGGTAACACATCTAGTGTCATATTGGTGGTGGTAACACATCTAGTGTCATATTGGTGGTGGCAACACATCTAGTGTCATATTGGTGGTAACACATCTAGTGTCATATTGGTGGTAACACATCTAGTGTCATATTGGTGGTAACACATCTAGTGTCATATTGGTGGTAACACATCTAGTGTGATATTGGTGGTGGTAACACATCTAGTGTCATATTGGTGGTGGTAACACATCTAGTGTCATATTGGTGGTAACACATCTAGTGTCATATTGGTGGTAACACATCTAGTGTCATATTGGTCGTAACACATCTAGTTTCATATTGGTGGTAACACATCTAGTGTCATATTGGTGGTAACACATCTAGTGTTATATTGATGGTGGTAACACATATAGTGTCATATTGGTGGTGGTAACACATCTAGTGTCATATTGGTGGTGGTAACACATCTAGTGTCATATTGGTGGTGGTAACACATCTAGTGTCATATTGGTGGTGGTAACACATCTAGTGTCATATTGGTGGTGGTAACACATCTAGTGTCATATTGGTGGTGGTAACACATCTAGTGTCATATTGGTGGTGGCAACACATCTAGTGTCATATTGGTGGTAACACATCTAGTGTCATATTGGTGGTAACACATCTAGTGTCATATTGGTGGTAACACATCTAGTGTCATATTGGTGGTAACACATCTAGTGTGATATTGGTGGTGGTAACACATCTAGTGTCATATTGGTGGTGGTAACACATCTAGTGTCATATTGGTGGTAACACATCTAGTGTCATATTGGTCGTAACACATCTAGTTTCATATTGGTGGTAACACATCTAGTGTCATATTGGTGGTAACACATCTAGTGTCATATTGGTGGTGGTAACACATATAGTGTCATATTGGTGGTAACACATCTAGTGTCATATTGGTGGTGGTAACGCATCTAGTGTCATATTGGTGGTAACACATCTAGTGTCATATTGGTCGTAACACATCTAGTGTCATATTGGTGGTAACACATCTAGTGTCATATTGGTGGTAACACATCTAGTGTCATATTGGTCGTAACACATCTAGTGTTATATTGTTGGTGGTAACACATCTCATGTCATATTGGTGTTAACACATCTAGTGTCATATTGGTGGTGGTAACACATCTAGTGTCATATTGGTGGTGGTAACACATCTAGTGTCATATTGGTGGTAACACATCTAGTGTCCTATTGGTGGTAACACATCTAGTGTCCTATTGGTGGTAACACATCTAGTGTCATATTGGTGGTAACACATCTAGTGTCATATTGGTGGTAAAACATCTAGTGTCATTTTGGTGGTAACACATCTAGTGTCATATTGATGGTAACACATCTAGTGTCATATTGGTGGTAACACATCTAGTGTCATATTGGTGAGAACACATCTAGTGTCATATTGGTGGTAACACATCTAGTGTTATATTGATGGTGGTAACACATATAGTGTCATATTGGTGGTGGTAACACATCTAGTGTCATATTGGTGGTGGTAACACATCTAGTGTCATATTGGTGGTAACACATCTAGTGTCATATTGGTGGTAACACATCTAGTGTCATATTGGTGGTGGTAAAACATCTAGTGTCATATTGGTGGTAACACATCTAGTGTCATATTGGTGGTAACACATCTAGTGTCATATTGGTGGTAACACATCTAGTGTTATATTGATGGTGGTAACACATATAGTGTCATATTGGTGGTGGTAACACATCTAGTGTCATATTGGTGGTGGTAACACATCTAGTGTCATATTGGTGGTGGTAACACATCTAGTGTCATATTGGTGGTGGTAACACATCTAGTGTCATATTGGTGGTGGTAACACATCTAGTGTCATATTGGTGGTGGTAACACATCTAGTGTCATATTGGTGGTGGTAACACATCTAGTGTCATATTGGTGGTAACACATCTAGTGTCATATTGGTGGTAACACATCTAGTGTGATATTGGTGGTGGTAACACATCTAGTGTCATATTGGTGGTGGTAACACATCTAGTGTCATATTGGTGGTAACACATCTAGTGTCATATTGGTCGTAACACATCTAGTTTCATATTGGTGGTAACACATCTAGTGTCATATTGGTGGTAACACATCTAGTGTCATATTGGTGGTGGTAACACATATAGTGTCATATTGGTGGTAACACATCTAGTGTCATATTGGTGGTGGTAACGCATCTAGTGTCATATTGGTGGTAACACATCTAGTGTCATATTGGTCGTAACACATCTAGTGTCATATTGGTGGTAACACATCTAGTGTCATATTGGTGGTAACACATCTAGTGTCATATTGGTCGTAACACATCTAGTGTTATATTGGTGGTGGTAACACATCTCATGTCATATTGGTGTTAACACATCTAGTGTCATATTGGTGGTGGTAACACATCTAGTGTCATATTGGTGGTAACACATCTAGTGTCCTATTGGTGGTAACACATCTAGTGTCCTATTGGTGGTAACACATCTAGTGTCATATTGGTGGTGGTAACACATCTAGTGTCATATTGGTGGTGGCAACACATCTAGTGTCATATTGGTGGTAACACATCTAGTGTCATATTGGTGGTAACACATCTAGTGTCATATTGGTGGTAACACATCTAGTGTCATATTGGTGGTAACACATCTAGTGTGATATTGGTGGTGGTAACACATCTAGTGTCATATTGGTGGTGGTAACACATCTAGTGTCATATTGGTGGTAACACATCTAGTGTCATATTGGTCGTAACACATCTAGTTTCATATTGGTGGTAACACATCTAGTGTCATATTGGTGGTAACACATCTAGTGTCATATTGGTGGTGGTAACACATATAGTGTCATATTGGTGGTAACACATCTAGTGTCATATTGGTGGTGGTAACGCATCTAGTGTCATATTGGTGGTAACACATCTAGTGTCATATTGGTCGTAACACATCTAGTGTCATATTGGTGGTAACACATCTAGTGTCATATTGGTGGTAACACATCTAGTGTCATATTGGTCGTAACACATATAGTGTTATATTGGTGGTGGTAACACATCTCATGTCATATTGGTGTTAACACATCTAGTGTCATATTGGTGGTGGTAACACATCTAGTGTCATATTGGTGGTGGTAACACATCTAGTCTCATATTGGTGGTAACACATCTAGTGTCCTATTGGTGGTAACACATCTAGTGTCCTATTGGTGGTAACACATCTAGTGTCATATTGGTGGTAACACATCTAGAGTCATATTGGTGGTAACACATCTAGTGTCATTTTGGTGGTAACACATCTAGTGTCATATTGATGGTAACACATCTAGTGTCATATTGGTGGTAACACATCTAGTGTCCTATTGGTGAGAACACATCTAGTGTCATATTGGTGGTAACACATCTAGAGTCATATTGGTGGTAACACATCTAGTGTCATTTTGGTGGTAACACATCTAGTGTCATATTGATGGTAACACATCTAGTGTCATATTGGTGGTAACACATCTAGTGTCATATTGGTGAGAACACATCTAGTGTCATATTGGTGGTAACACATCTAGTGTTATATTGATGGTGGTAACACATATAGTGTCATATTGGTGGTGGTAACACATCTAGTGTCATATTGGTGGTGGTCACACATCTATTGTCATATTGATGGTGGTAACACATATAGTGTCATATTGGTGGTGGTAACACATCTATTGTCATATTGATGGTGGTAACACATCTATTGTCATATTGGTGGTGGTAACGCATATAGTGTCATATTGGTGGTGGTCACACATCTATTGTCATATTGGTGGTGGTAACACATCTATTGTCATATTGATGGTGGTAACACATCTAGTGTCATATTGGTGGTGGTAACACATCTAGTGTCATATTGGTGGTGGTCACACATCTATTGTCGTATTGGTGGTGGTAACACATATAGTGTCATATTGGTGGTGGTAACACATCTAGTGTCATATTGGTGGTGGTAACACATATAGTGTCATATTGGTGGTAACACATCTAGTGTCATATTGGTGGTGGTAACGCATCTAGTGTCATATTGGTGGTAACACATCTAGTGTCATATTGGTCGTAACACATCTAGTGTCATATTGGTGGTAACACATCTAGTGTCATATTGGTGGTAACACATCTAGTGTCATATTGGTCGTAACACATCTAGTGTTATACTGGTGGTGGTAACACATCTCATGTCATATTGGTGTTAACACATCTAGTGTCATATTGGTGGTGGTAACACATCTAGTGTCATATTGGTGGTGGTAACACATCTAGTCTCATATTGGTGGTAACACATCTAGTGTCCTATTGGTGGTAACACATCTAGTGTCCTATTGGTGGTAACACATCTAGTGTCATATTGGTGGTAACACATCTAGAGTCATATTGGTGGTAACACATCTAGTGTCATTTTGGTGGTAACACATCTAGTGTCATATTGATGGTAACACATCTAGTGTCATATTGGTGGTAACACATCTAGTGTCCTATTGGTGAGAACACATCTAGTGTCATATTGGTGGTAACACATCTAGTGTCATATTGGTGGTAACACATCTAGTGTCGTATTGGTGGTAACACATCTAGTGTCATATTGGTGGTAACACATCTAGTGTGATATTGGTGGTGGTAACACATCTAGTGTCATATTGGTGGTGGTAACACATATAGTGTCATATTGGTGGTGGTAGGCCCCTCCTCTCCCTCTTCACCCCCTCCTCCTCTTTATCCCTCCCTCACCCGCCCTTCCCCCTTGCCTTCTTCACAAGCACTTCGCCTTCCTGTGTGTTTACTGCCTATTTTAAATGCACACTTGTTGTTTGTTTACATGGATTTTATAATGTCATATGTTTTCCCCCCAACACCAATTTCCATCAGTTTGTATAGCAGACCCTCATGCCAAACTGAATCGAACACTTTTTTGAAATCAACAAACCATTAAAATTTGTTTTGGTTTGTTTATTTGGCAATTAGGGTGTGCTGGGTGAATACGTGGTCTGTCATGAGGTAATTTGGTAAAGAAGACCATTTGACATTTGCTCAGTACATTGTTTTCATTGAGGAAATGTACGAGTCTGCTGTTAATGATTAAGCACAGGATTTTCCCAAGGTCGCTGTTGACACATCCCACGGTAGTTATTAGGGTCAAATTTGTCTTCACTTTTGTGTATTGGGACCCTTTGTCATTGTTTTTAGTTTTTTGTGGTTTTCTGTTACAATTTTGGGGATTTGATAGGGAAGCTGAGAGGTCAAATTTACTGTTTAAGTTTTCTACTGCCAAGTTTACACCTTCACTATTACAGTGGAACGTTTTACCCAGGAAATTGTCTAAAAGGGATTGAATTTGTTGTTGCCGAATTGTTTTTTGGTAGGTTTCCAAACTGCATTCCTTCCATCTATAGCATTTCTTAATGTTACTCAGTTCCTTTGGCTTTGATGCCTCTTGATTGAGTATTGCTCTGTTCAAGTAGACTGTGATTTTTCTGTGATCTGATAGGGGTGTCAGTGGGCTGACTGTGACCGCTCTAAGAGCCTCTGGGTTGAGGTCAGTGATAAAGTAGTCTACAGTACTACTGCCAAGAGATGAGCTGTAGGTGTACCTACCATAGGAGTCTCCTCGAAGCCTACCATTGACTATGTGCACTACCGTTCAAAAGCTTGGTCACTTAGAAATGTCCTTGTTTTTGAAAGAAAAGCTCATTTTTGTCCATTAAATAACATCAAATTGATAACAAATACAGTGTAGTCATTGTTAATGTTGTAAATGACCTTAGTAGCTATAAACGGCAGATTTTTTATGGAATATCTACATAGGCGTACAGAGGCCAATTATCAGCAACCATCACTCCTGTGTTCCAATGGCACGTTGTGTTGGCTAATCCAGGTTTATAATTTTAAAAGGCTAATTGATCATTTCAAAACCCTTTTGAAATCATGTTAGCACAACTGAAAACTGTTGTACTGATTAAAGAAGCAATAAACTGGCCTTCTTTAGACTAGTTGAGTATCTGATGATGAAAATAATTATGGCCTCTAAACCTTCAAGCTGCATACTGGACCCTATTCCAACTAAACTACTGAAAGAGATGCTGCCTGTGCTTGGCGCTCCTATGTTGGACATAATAAATGTAATAAAATAATAATTTTAATAAATAAAGTCTCTCTATCCACCGGATGTGTACCAAACTCACTAAAAGTGGCAGTAATAAAGCCTCTCTTGAAAAAGACAAACCTTGTCCCAGAAAATATAAAAAACTATTGGACTATATCGAATCTTCCATTCCTCTCAAAAATTTTAGAAAAGGCTGTTGCGCAGCAACTCACTGCCTTCCTGAAGACAAACAATGTATACGAAATGGTTCAGTCTGGTTTTAGACCCCATCATAGCACTGAGACTGCACTTGTGAAGGTGGTAAATGACCTTTTAATGGCATCAGACCAAGGCTCTGCATCTGTCCTCGTGCTCCTAGACCTTAGTGCTGCTTTTGATACCATCGATCACCACATTCTTTTGGAGAGATTGGAAACCCAAATTGGTCTACACGGACATGTTCTGGCCTGGTTTAGATCTTATCTGTCGGAAAGATATCAGTTTGTCTCTGTGAATGGTTTGTCCTCTGACAAATCAACTGTAAATTTCGGTGTTCCTCAAGGTTCCGTTTTAGGACCACTATTGTTTTCACTATATATTTTACCTCTTGGGCATGTCATTCAAAAACATAATGTTAACTTTTCACTGCTATGCGGATGACACACAGCTGTACATTTCAATGAAACATGGTGAAGTCCCAAAATTGCCCTTGCTAGAAGCATGTGTCTCAGACATAAGGAAGTGGATGGCTGCAAACTTTCTACTTTTAAACTCAGACAAAACAGAGATGCTTGTTCCAGGTCCCAAGAAACAAAGAGATCTTCTGTTGAATCTGACAATTAATCTTAATGGTTGTACAGTCGTCTCAAATAAAACTGTGAAAGACCTCGGCGTTACTCTGGACCCTGATCTCTCTTTTGAAGAAAATATCAAGACTGTTACAAGGACAGCTTTTTTCCATCTACGTAACATTGCAAAAATCAGAAACTTTCTGTCCAAAAATTATGCAGAAAAATTAATCCATGCTTTTGTCACTTCTAGGTTAGACTACTGCAATGCTCTACTTTCCGGCTACCCGGATAAAGCACTAAATAAACTTCAGTTAGTGCTAAATACAGCTGCTAGAATCCTGACTAGAACCATAAAATTTGATCATATTACTCCAGTGCTAGCCTCCCTACACTGGCTTCCTGTCAAGGCAAAAAAGTTGGGGAAAGTAGAAGAAGTCTTTCTATCACTCCCTTCAGTGCTGTGGCCACCCTTTGCTGCTGTGCTCTCAGGTCGTTTGTGCCTGTGTGTATTATTATGTGGATAGGTGAGCCTAGTTGGTCCTCAGACAGAAGGTCTAGGGCATGCTGGGTGTTTGGACACCAGAATTTAGACACACTGCGTTTGGGAAAAAGTTTTTTTTCTTCTCAATATATTTCCCGTTTGAGTCCCTAAGGAGTACAATCTGTGTCTTGTGTTTGTCCTCAGTGGGTGTGGGGGGGGGGGGGGGGGGGGGGGGGGTTGTCAGAAGCGCTATCAGGGTGGCTGACAGGGGGGGTGCTCAGAGGGGGTGAGAGCCGCTGGGCTTGGGGTTCTTCATTTGTCTGTTCTGCTGTGATGTCGACTCTATGGTCAGGGTCTGGTGTGGACTGCTCTGCTGTGGTGTCGAGACTTTTGTCGGGTGCTGAGGTGGGCTGTTCTGCTGGCTTCTCTGTGGGGTTGGCCACCTCTCTAGTGGGTTGTTCTCTGTCACACGCCATCCCCCTCACGCTCTCCTCCATCCCCCTCAACCTCTCCTCCAGCAGTCTGATCCTCTCCGTTAGTGCTCTGTTCTGCTCCTCTTTCTCCTGTTGTAGTTGTCTCACCACTGTCCAGAGTGCAGATATGTCTCTGACCACCTCCAGCTCTCCGGGTCTGGTTGAGGGGTGTTGTTGTGATGGACTGTTGTCTGGGTCTGTGCTGACTGGAGTGTAATCACCTGCTGTTCCAGCTCCACCTGCCTTACCTCCAGCTGGGTGAATGTATCCTTCATTTCAATGAGGGAGTAGTAATCTGTGCTGGGAGGTTGACTGTCCGCTGGGTGTTGCTCATCTGTGGGGTTATATAATGAAGAGGTCTGGTCTGACTGGCTCGGGGTGGGGGTATCTTTATCAAGGGAGAGCTTCTCCTGCTGGGCTGATTCTTTAATTTGGTGAAAGTCCATCTGAAACTGTTTGGGGTTACCCTTTACCATTACTGTTCATGACTTATAGAGGTTTATATTAGCTGACTCCTCGTTGTCTAGTATCCTGAGTGTCCACCCCTTGTTAACCCCCCATCTCTTAACAAAGGGGTAGTGTGATAATATGGCACTGTGCCATACCAGGGGATGGTTTGTGTGGAAGATAAGGTTGCTTGATGTCCCCATTTTTGTAATAGTCAGCAAAAAGTGTCTCTTGATTTTCTATAAGGAGCTTCATTTTGTAATATTTTCTTGCCTTATCATTCTTTACATGCACAGGGAACTGTATATTAAGTACCTCTGAACAGCAGGAGGGAGCATCTAAGGCCTCTCCATTTGGTTGGGGTAGACTGTGTGACTCTCCTGCCATTGTTGGGCTAAAGGGCTTCAACACCTCTCACTTGACACGTCAGTGCTAGTTGAAGCTGTATCAAGCTTGGCAGAATTATGTTAGAAATCAGTCCTTATAAAGTAATGTTGTGTATTTTTCTTCTTGGCTTTTGGTAATAGAATATAGTTTCAGTTTTCCAGAGAATTTGCTGTATATAATAATAATCCTTGGTAGTTGTGAACCTTCCAGGTGATTCTGTAATTCCGTCCAAAATCAGGTTGTAGGTTTTAAGTTTTGATTTGAAGTGAGGGTTATGTTGTAGAGGGTAGAATCCAGTATGTGTTCCTGACAAAAACTCCTAATCTATCTTTGTTTAAGAAAATGCTGAAAAATGCAGGAGCTCATCTGATTGTGACCTCTGCTCTCTCTCTCTCTCTCTGTCTCTCTCTCTGTCTCTCTCTCATCCCAAACTGCCTTTTTCCTTATCACTGATACTTACCACAGTACAGTGAATGGGCAAGAGGGGGAGACACAAACTAAGTTACACTAAAAACATATTAATGTATCTCAATCAGGTAAATATAAAGCATAAACATTTAGCCACGGTGTCGATTTAGGACCAGCACTGCATTTTGCCTTGTATTTGTGCTTGTGTTTCCCAATAAGCAATGTAGTTTTGTTTTGACTGTGTTGTAATTAGGCTTATCCTGGTTGATTGGATGTTCTGGTCCTGAGGCTTCAGTGTGTTAGTAGAAAATTCCATTTAAACGTATTAACCCTCGCAAGGCTGCAGGCCCAGACGGCATCCCCAGCCGCGCCCTCAGAGCATGCGCAGACCAGCTGGCCGGTGTGTTTACGGACATATTCAACCAATCCCTACACCAGTCTGCTGTTCCCACATGCTTCAAGAGGGCCACCATTGTTCCTGTTCCCAAGAAAGCTAAGGTAACTGAGCTAAACGACTACCGCCCCATAGCACTCACTTCCGTCATCATGAAGTGCTTTGAGAGACTAGTCAAGGACCATATCACCTCCACCCTACCTGACACCCTAGACCCACTCCAATTTGCTTACCGCCCAAATAGGTCCACAGACGATGCAATCTCAACCACACTGCACACTGCCCTAACCCATCTGGACAAGAGGAATACCTATGTGAGAATGCTGTTCATCGACTACAGCTCGGCATTCAACACCATAGTACCCTCCAAGCTCGTCATCAAGCTCGAGACCCTGGGTCTCGCCCCCGCCCTGTGCAACTGGGTACTGGACTTCCTGACGGGCCGCCCCCAGGTGGTGAGGGTAGGCAACAACATCTCCTCCCCGCTGATCCTCAACACTGGGGAACCCACAAGGGTGCGTTCTGAGCCCTCTCCTGTACTCCCTGTTCACCCACGACTGCGTGGCCACGCACGCCTCCAACTCAATCATCAAGTTTGCGGACGACACAACAGTGGTAGGCTTGACGACGAGACGGCCTACAGGGAGGAGGTGATGGCCCTCGGAGTGTGGTGTCAGGAAAATAACCTCACACTCAACATCAACAAAACTAAGGAGATGATTGTGGACTTGAGGAAACAGCAGAGGGAACACCCCCCTATCCACATCGATGGAACAGTAGTAGGGTAGCAAGTTTTAAGTTCCTCAGCATACACATCACAGACAAACTGAATTGGTCCACTCACACAGACAGCATCGTGAAGAAGGCGCAGCAGCACCTCTTCAACCTCAGGAGGCTGAAGAAATTCGGCTTGTCACCAAAAGCACTCACAAACTTCTACAGATGCACAATCGAGAGCATCCTGGCGGGCTGTATCACCGCCTGGTATGGCAACTGCTCTGCCCACAACAGTAAGGCTCTCCAGAGGGTAGTGAGGTCTGCACAACGCATCACCGGGGGCAAACCACCTGCCCTCCAGGACACCTACACCACCCGATGTTACAGGAAGGCCATAAAGACATCAACCACCCGAGCCACTGCCTGTTCACCCCGCTATCATCCAGAAGGCGAGGTCAGTACAGGTGCATCAAAGCTGGGACCGAGAGACTGAAAAACAGCTTCTATCTCAAGGCCATCAGACTGTTAAACAGCCACCACTAACATTGAGTGGCTGCTGCCAACACACTGACACTGACTCAACTCCAGCCACTTTAATAATGGGAATTGATGGGAAATGATGTAAATATATCACTAGCCACTTTAAACAATGCTACCTTATATAATCTTACATACCCTACATTATTCATCTCATATGCATACGTATATACTGCACTCTATATCATCGACTGCATCCTTATGTAATACATGTATCACTAGCCACTTTAACTATGCACTTTGTTTACATACTCATCTCATATGTATATACTGTACTCGATACCATCTACTGTATCTTGCCTATGCTGCTCTGTACCAACACTCATTCATATATCTTATGTACATATTCTTTATCCCCTTACACTGTGTATAAGACAGTAGTTTTGGAATTGTTAGTTAGATTACTTGTTGGTTATTACTGCATTGTCGGAACTAGAAGCACAAGCATTTCGCTACACTCGCATTAACATGTGTATGTGACAAATAAAATTTGATTTGATTTGATTTGATTTGACATGTTAGTGAACTCAGCCCCAGGACCAGCTGGATGAGGGGACTATTTTCATCTCTCTCTCTCTCTCTCTCTCTCTCTCTCTCTCTCTCTCTCAATTCAATTCAATTCAATTCAATTCAATTCAAGGGCTTTATTGGCATGGGAAACATGTGTTAACATTGCCAAAGCAAGTGAAGTAGACAACATACAAAGTGAATATATAAAGTGAAAAATAACAAAAATTAACAGTAAACATTACACATACAGAAGTTTCAAAACAGTAAAGACATTACAAATGTCATATTATATACAGTGCCTTGCGAAAGTATTCGGCCCCCTTGAACTTTGCGACCTTTTGCCACATGTCAGGCTTCAAACATAAAGATATAAAACTGTATTTTTTTGTGAAGAATCAACAACAAGTGGGACACAATCATGAAGTGGAACGACATTTATTGGATATTTCAAACTTTTTTAACAAATCAAAAACTGAAAAATTGGGCGTGCAAAATTATTCAGCCCCCTTAAGTTAATACTTTGTAGCGCCACCTTTTGCTGCGATTACAGCTGTAAGTCGCTTGGGGTATGTCTCTATCAGTTTTGCACATCGAGAGACTGAAATTCTTTCCCATTCCTCCTTGCAAAACAGCTCGAGCTCAGTGAGGTTGGATGGAGAGCATTTGTGAACAGCAGTTTTCAGTTCTTTCCACAGATTCTCGATTGGATTCAGGTCTGGACTTTGACTTGGCCATTCTAACACCTGGATATGTTTATTTTTGAACCATTCCATTGTAGATTTTGCTTTATGTTTTGGATCATTGTCTTGTTGGAAGACAAAACTCCATCCCAGTCTCAGGTCTTTTGCAGACTCCATCAGGTTTTCTTCCAGAATGGTCCTGTATTTGGCTACATCCATCTTCCCATCAATTTTAACCATCTTCCCTGTCCCTGCGGAAGAAAAGCAGGCCCAAACCATGATGCTGCCACCACCATGTTTGACAGTGGGGATGTTGTGTTCAGGGTGATGAGCTGTGTTGCTTTTACGACAAACATAACGTTTTGCATTGTTGCCAAAAAGTTCAATTTTGGTTTCATCTGACCAGAGCACCTTCTTCCACATGTTTGGTGTGTCTCCCAGGTGGCTTGTGGCAAACTTTAAACGACCCTTTTTATGGATATCTTTAAGAAATGGCTTTCTTCTTTGTGCAATATACGACTGATTGTTGTCCCATGGACAGAGTCTCCCACCTCAGCTGTAGATCTCTGCAGTTCATCCAGAGTGATCATGGGCCTCTTGGCTGCATCTCTGATCAGTCTTCTCCTTGTATGAGCTGAAAGTTTAGAGGGACGGCCAGGTCTTGGTAGATTTGCAGTGGTCTGATACTCCTTCCATTTCAATATTATCGCTTGCACAGTGCTCCTTGGGATGTTTAAAGCTTGGGAAATCTTTTTGTATCCAAATCCGGCTTCAAACTTCTTCACAACAGTATCTCGGACCTGCCTGGTGTGTTCCTTGTTCTTCATGATGCTCTCTGCGCTTTTAACGGACCTCTGAGACTATCACAGTGCAGGTGCATTTATACGGAGACTTGATTACACACAGGTGGATTGTATTTATCATCATTAGTCATTTAGGTCAACATTGGATCATTCAGAGATCCTCACTGAACTTCTGGAGAGAGTTTGCTGCACTGAAAGTAAAGGGGCTGAATAATTTTGCACGCCCAATTTTTCAGTTTTTGATTTGTTAAAAAAGTTAGAAATATCCAATATATGTCGTTCCACCTCATGATTGTGTCCCACTTGTTGTTGATTCTTCACAAAAAAATACAGTTTTATATCTTTATGTTTGAAGCCTGAAATGTGGCAAAAGGTCGCAAAGTTCAAGGGGGCCGAATATTTTCGCAAGGCACTGTATATACAGTGTTTCAACAAATGGTTAAAGGACACAAGATAAAATAAATAAGCATAAATATGGGTTGTATTTACAATGGTGTTTGTTCTTCACTGGGTGCCCTTTTCTCGTGGCAACAGGTCACAAATCTTGCTGCTGTGATGGCACACTGTGGAATTTCACCCAGTAGATATGGGAGTTTTTCAAATTGGATTTGTTTTCGAATTCTTTGTGGATCTTTGTAATCTGAGGGAAATATGTCTCTCTAATATGGTCATACATTGGGCAGGAGGTTAGGAAGTGCAGCTCAGTTTCCATCTCATTTTGTGGACAGTGAGGACATAGCCTGTCTTCTCTTGAGAGCCATGTCTGCCTACGGCGGCCTTTCTCAATAGCAAGGCTATACTCACTGAGTCTGTACATAGTCAAAGCTTTCCTTAATTTTGGGTCAGTCACAGTGGTCAGGTATTCTGCCGCTGTGTACTCTCTGTGTAGGGCCAAATAGCATTCTAGTTTGCTCTGTTTTTTTGTTAATTCTTTCGAATGTGTTAAGTAATTATCTTTTGTTTTCTCATGATTTGGTTGGGTCTAATTGTGCTGTTGTCCTGGGGCTCTGTAGGGTGTGTTTGTGTTTGTGAACAGAGCCCCAGGACCAGCTTGCTTAGGGGACTCTTCTCCAGGTTCATCTCTCTGTAGGTGATGGCTTTGTTGTGGAAGGTTTGTGAATCGCTTCCTTTTAGGTGGTTGTAGAATTTAACGGCTCTTTTCTGGATTTTGATAATTAGTGGGTATCGGCCTAATTCTGCTCTGCATGCATTATTTGGTGTTCTACGTTGTACACAGAGGATATTTTTGCAGAATTCTGCGTGCAGAGTCTCAATTTGGTGTTTGTCCCATTTTGTGAAGTCTTGGTTGGTGAGCGGACCCCAGACCTCACAACCATAAAGGGCAATGGGCTCTATGACTGATTCAAGTATTTTTAGCCAAATCCTAATTGGTATGTTGAAATTTATGTTTCTTTTGATGGCATAGAATGCCCTTCCTGCCTTGTCTCTCAGATCATTCACAGCTTTGTGGAAGTTACCTGTGGCGCTGATGTTTAGGCCAAGGTATGTATAATTTTTTGTGTGGTCTAGGGCAACAGTGTCTAGATGGAATTTGTATTTGTGGTCCTGGTGACTGGACCTTTTTTGGAACACCATTATTTAGGTCTTACTGAGATTTACTGTCAGGGCCCAGGTCTGACAGAATCTGTGCATAAGATCTAGGTGCTGCTGTAGGCCCTCCTTGGTTGGTGACAGAAGCACCAGATCATCAGCAAACAGCAGACATTTGACTTCGGATTCTAGCAGGGGGAGGCCGGGTGCTGCAGACTTTTCTAGTGCCCGCGCCAATTCGTTGATATATATGTTTAAGAGGGTGGGGCTTAAGCTGCATCCCTGTCTCACCCCATGACCCTGTGTGAAGAAATGTGTGTGTTTTTTGCCAATTTTAACCGCACACTTGTTGTTTGTGTACATGGATTTAATAATGTCGTATGTTTTACCCCCAACACCACTTTCCATCAGTTTGTATAGCAGACCCTCATGCCAAATTGAGTCGAAGGCTTTTTTGAAATCAACATGAGAAGCATGAGAAGACTTTGCCTTTGTTTTGGTTTGTTTGGTTGTCAATTAGGGTGTGCAGGGTGAATACATGGTCTGTTGTACGGTAATTTGGTAAAAAGCCAATTTGACATTTGCTCAGTACATTGTTTTCATTTTCAATGTACGAGTCTGCTGTTAATAATAATGCAGAGGATTTTCCCAAGGTTACTGTTGACACATATTTTTATTATTTTCTCTCTCTCTCTCTCTCTCTCTCTCCTCTCTCTCTCTCTCTCTCTCTCTCTCTCTCTCTCTCTCTCTCTCTCTCTCTCTCTCTCTCTCTCTCTCTCTCTCTCTCTCTCTCTCTCTCTCTCTCTCTCTCTCTCTCTCTCTCTCTCTCTCTCTCTCTCTCTCTCTCTCTCTCTCTCTCTCTCTCTCTCTCTCTCTATCTCTCTCCTCTCTCTCTCTCTCTCTCTCTCTCCCTTCTCTCTCTCCTTCTCTCCTCCTCTCTCTCTCTCTCTCTCTCTCTCTCTCCTCTCTCTCTCTCTCTCTCTCTCTCTCTCTCTCTCTCTCTCTCTCTCTCTCTCTCTCTCTCTCTCTCTCTCTCTCTCTCTCTCTCTCTCTCTCTACAGAAGTTTCAAAACAATAAGACATTACAAATGTCATATTATATATATATATATATATATATATATATATATATCTATATATATATATATTAATATATATATATATATATATATATACAGTGTTTGTGACAATGTAATAAATGGTGAAAGTACACAAGGTTAAAATAAATAAAGCATACATATGGGTTGTATTTACAATGGTGTTTTGTTCTCACCCGGTTCCTCTCTAACTCTCTCTCTCCATCACTCTCTATCTCTCCCTCTATCTCTCTCGCCCCTCTCTAACTCTCTCTCCATCACTCTCTATCTCTCCCTCTCTCTCTCTCTCTCTCTCTCTCTCTCCCTCTCTCCATCTCAAACTCTCTCTCACTATCTCTCTCCCTCTCACCATATCTCTCCATCTATCTCTTTCCCTCTCTAACTCTCTCTCTCCATCACTCTCTCTCCCTCTCTCCATCTCTAACTCTCTCTCACTATCTCTCTCTCCATCACTCTCTATCTCTCCCTCTATCTCTCTCTCCCTCTCTAACTCTCTCTCTCCATCACTCTCTCTCTCCCTCTCTCTCTCTCCATCTCTAACTCTCTCTCACTATCTCTCTCTCCATCTCTAACTCTCTCTCACCATCTCTCTCCATCACTCTAACTCTCTCTCTCCATCACTCTCTCTCTCCCTATCTCCATCTCTAACTCTCTCTCACCATCTCTCTCTCCCTCTCTCCCTCTCACCATATCTCTCCATCTCTCCCTCTCTCTCTCCCTCTCTAACTCTCTCTCTCCATCACTCTCTATCTCTCCCTCTCTCTCTCTCTCCCTCTCTCCATCTCTAACTCTCTCTCTCCATCACTCTCTATCTCTCCCTCTCCCTCTCTCCATCTCTAACTCTCTCTCTCTCTCTCTCTCCCTCTCCCTCTCTCCATCTCTAACTCTCTCTCACTATCTCTCTCTCTCTCCAGAGGGATGGCCGGATGGTGAGAGGATTTGTATCTTCCTCCAACCAGGGAATTGGCCAAATTAATTGTAATCATGTTGTTGTGGTTATGTCACCCTCACATCTGTCTCGCGGGTGATTGCCCTGGCCGCTTCCGCTTAGCCTTCTGTCCGCACGCTAATCCCGGGGGTGATACCTGCCGCTAGCCAGCCACCCTATCAACACAGACAGAACGGAACACACTCTCTCAACAGTCGACATGCCTCTCCAGGTGCAGCGGACAACAGGACCGGGAACGTTTCAGGACCCCGGAAACAAAGTTTGGGAAGACGCGCCATACTTGGTCTATCAACGGGTAGGTTGTCTGTTGTGTTTTGTACAATTCATTGAAAATGAAAAGAGAATCAAAATGACATTTAAAAACTGATTCATACATTTTTTTAAATCTACAGAGTGGCGAGGGCTCATTTTCATAGGAGGGCAAAAGGGCAGGTGCTCAGGCTCTGGTTGAGCACTCTCCTGTTCCTGTGTGTGTGTGTTTGTGTGTCAGACAACAAGTAGAGCTGGCTGTGTGTTTGGTACTGTGTGTGTTGATACTTCGTCTTGAGCTCTACTCTCCTCTTTGCCGGGAGTCTTTTCCCAACCAGCTGTTGTTGCACGAGGGAGATAAGAGTGAGAGATAAGAGCCCGTGTGCCGCTGCAATTATACGGTTTAACGGCTGCTATATTTCGTTTTGTTAAAAGGAGGACAAAAGTACAAAAGGTTAGTGGAGTAGCTTGTCTCTGTTAAAACAGAGATGGTATGTGGTCAGTCAGAAAGCTGATGGATTTGCTCATGGACCAAGTCAGTTACAGTAGTTTAATCATGGGCCAAGTCAGTTACAGTAGGAACTACATAGTCTACTGTTAACTTTAGATTTGTATTTAATCTACCAGCCATCTTTAATTTTGTTAATGTAAATCAATCAGCATTTACTCTGTAGGAATCTATCAATATTCCATTCTGCATCAAATCAAATCAAATTGTATTTGTCACATGCACCGAATACAACAGGTGTAGTGAAATGGTGACTTAACCAACAACGCAGTTTTAAGAAAATACCCCCCCAAAAAAGTATGAGTTAAAAATAACAAATAATTAAAGAGTAGCAGTAAAATAACAATAGTGGGGCTACAAAGTCAATGTACGGGGGACACCGGTTAGTTGAGGTAATTGAGGTAATATGTACATGCAGGTGGAGTTATTTAAAGTGACTATGCATAGATAATAACAGAGAGTAGCAGCCTCTGTCTCTGTGTACTTAATGGTGATGGCCTGATATAGTGTCATTCAGTTTATTTACATCGGAATGTATTCAGAACCCTTTACCAAATGTTGTTATTACAGCCTCATTCTAAAAGTAATGTTTTTCCTCATCAATCTACATACTGACATCACAATACCCCATACTGACATCACAATACCCCATACTGACATCACAATGCCCCATACTGACATCACAATGCCCCATACTGACATCACAATGCCCCATACTGACATCACAATACCCCATACTGACATCACAATACCCCAAACTGACATCACAATACCCCATACTGACATCACAATACCCCATACTGACATCACAATACCTCAAACTGACATCACAATACCCCATACTGACATCACAATACCCCATACTGACATCACAATACCCCATACTGACATCACAATACCCCATACTGACATCACAATACCCCATACTGACATCACAATACCCCATACTGACATCACAATACCCCATACTGACATCACAATACCCCATAATGACATCACAATGCCCCATACTGACATCACAATACCCCATACTGACATCACAATACCCCATACTGACATCACAATACCCCAAACTGACATCACAATGCCCCATACTGACATCACAATACCCCATACTGACATCACAATACCCCGTACTGACATCACAATACCCCATACTGACATCACAATACCTCAAACTGACATCACAATACCCCATACTGACATCACAATACCCCATACTGACATCACAATACCCCATACTGACATCACAATACCCCATACTGACATCACAATACCCCATACTGACATCACAATACCCCATACTGACATCACAATACCCCATACTGACATCACAATACCCCATACTGACATCACAATACCCCATACTGACATCACAATACCCCATACTGACATCACAATACCCCATACTGACATCACAATACCCCATACTGACATCACAATACCTCAAACTGACATCACAATACCCCATACTGACATCACAATACCCCATACTGACATCACAATACCCCATACTGACATCACAATACCCCATACTGACATCACAATACCCCATACTGACATCACAATACCCCATACTGACATCACAATACCCCATACTGACATCACAATACCCCATACTGACATCACAATACCTCAAACTGACATCACAATACCCCATACTGACATCACAATACCCCATACTGACATCACAATACCTCAAACTGACATCACAATACCCCATACTGACATCACAATACCCCATACTGACATCACAATAAACCGTTTTTGGGGAGTTTTTTTTACAAATGTATTTAAAATAAAAAACAAAAATACCTTATTTAGAGATGAGTTCAGACCCTTTGCTATGAGACTCGAAATTGAGGCTGGATTGTGTCGATGCACAGATCTGGGGAAGAACACAGTGGCCTCCATCATTCATATATAGAAGGAATGTGGAACCGCCCAGACTCGTCCTAGAGCTGGCCGCCCGGCCAAACTGACCAATCGGGGGAAAAGGGCCTTGGTCAGGAAGGTAACCAAGAAACCGATGGTCATTCTGACAGAGATCTAGAGTTCCTCTGTGGAGATGGGAGAATTTTTCAGAAGTACAACAAAAGCCACTCCTCAGTAAAAGGCACATGACAGCTTGACGTTTAACAGCTAAAGGACTTTCAGATCATATTTAGATTACCAAGATCCCAATCTTTTGAAGGATGTAAGGCACTTTCATTTTCAAGAATGTTTAATGTTACGACGTTGTATTTGTAGTTGTCACTTGAAATTTGTATTTGAAATCTCCCCTGATGTTGATCCCTGTACGGGGATGGCAGCCATAACAGGTTAATAGAAGGTAGCTAAAGGACTCAGACCATGAGAAGCAAAATTCTCTGGTCTGATGAAACCAAGATTGAACTATTTGTCCTGAATGCCAACTGTCAAGTCTGGAGGAAACCGGGCACCATCCTTACGGTGATGCATGGTGGTGGCAGCATCATGCTGTGGGGATGTTTTTCAGCTTCAGGGACTGGGACACTAGTCAGGATCGAGGGAAAGATGAACTGAGCAAAGTACAGAGAGATCCCTGATGAAAACCTACTCCAGAGCACTCAGGACCTCATACTAGGGTGAAGGTTCAACTTCCAACAGGACAATGACTCTAAGCACATAGCCAATACAACGCAGGAGTGGCTTCGGGACAAGTCTTTAAATGTCCTTGAATGGCCCAGCCGGAGCCATTCTGAAGAGAGCATAAAGATAGCTGTGTAGCAACGCTCCCCATCCAACCTGACAGAGTTTGAGAGGATCTGCAGAGAAGAATGGGAGAAACTCCCCAAATATAGGTGTTCCACGCTTGTAGTGTCTTACCCAAGAAGACTCGATGCTGGAAAAGCTGCCAAAGATGCTTTTACTAAGTACTGAGGAAAGGGTCTGAATAATTATTTAAAATGTGATATTTTTGCTTTGTCATTATGGGGTATTCTGTGTAGATCGATGAGGGAAAAAAACGATTTAATCCATTTTAGAATAAGGCTATAACGTAACAAAATGTGGAAAAGGGGAAAGGATCTGAATCATTTGTTACTGACTACAATTTTGGACAAGTAACTAGTAACTGTAATGGATTACATTGGGCAAGTAACTAGCAACTGTAATGGATTACATAGGACACAACAAAATTGTATTATCAAAATGTTTCATCAAAGTCTGGCATTCTCTGACATTATGGTGCTTTCAAGACAACTGCAAACTCTGAGGAAAACAAAGCTGAATCATGTCAGTGATCTTCAGGTTGGAGCTCTAGAAAGATGCTCTAGTTCCCGAATTTCAACTTGGAAGACCGTTCAAAATGGGGGGTTTTCCTGTCGGAGCTAGTTTTTTTTTTCCTGAGTTCCCAGTTCCGAGTTTCGAATAAATACACAATCGCACAATGATTATCACACGGGACGAGATACGTAATCATCTGCACGGCACGAAAGCCAAAACAACACAGGTACTCACACGACCAACTGACATTGTGTAACGGCTGTTTGAAGAAGTGGACCAAAGCGCAGGGTGGTAAGTGTTCATGATATTTTAAGAGAACTGAACACTGAATAACAAAAAACAACAAAGAGAACGAAACCGAAACAGTTCTGTCTGGTGCAGACACAAAAAAAACAACTACACACAAAACACAGGTGGGAAACGGCTACCTAAACATGGTCCTCAATCAGAGACAACAATAGACAGCTGCCTCTGATTGAGAACCACACCCGGCCAAACACACAGAAATAGAAAACATAGAACACAAAACATAGAATGCCCACCCCAACTCACGCCCTGACCAAACCAAAATAGAGACATAAAAAAGGATCTATAAGGTCAGGGTGTGACACATTGGAATAAAAAATAAAACCAACAGCCCAATGGAAACTATAAAGTTACAATCAGGGAAATGGGGATCAGGTGTTCGTAAGGACACAGCTCCGTAGGGATCCGTGAGAACATTTCTGAAATGCTTTCTAAATATTGAAGCAATCACATTAATAAACATCATACAATAAGATTTCACATTTCTTATAACAGTCAAATAAATATGATCACACTTAGTGACACTTTCATCTAACTGATGACAGAGACATTTCTACCAAACGTCCACACAAACTCCTTGCAACTTCAGCTTTGAAACTAAGAGCATTTGTATTTGGGACAAATCATTTCACTAAACCCAAAATCTCAACTGAATCTTGTAATAAATAATGTGGAATTGAGGATGGTGATGGTGACGGTGACTAAACTGCTTGGAGTAACCCTGTATTGTAAAGATTGAAAAAAAGAAAGGGGCCTAGACAGCTGCTCTGGGGAATACCTAATTCTACCTGGATTATGTTGGAGAGGCTTCCATTAAAGAACACCCTCTGTGTTCTGTTAGAAAGGTAGCTCTTTATTCACAATATAGTAGGGGGTGAAAAGCCATAACACATAACCATCAGCAGACTATGATCGATAATGTCATTGAGCGGCGCAGAGCCACCATTCAAGTGTGTGCAGACTCCTTTCAACTTTGTTACAACTTCAGCTTTAAGACCAAAAAGAGAAAGTGGTCTTGTTTAAATTCTACTAAATGATTTTGTATTTTTTCCCATCTTGACAGCTGTAAATCCATCTGAGATGAAACTGCTATTGATTCATCCGCTCGACTCCCGTTCACTGAGCTAAAATAAGAACGCTCCCATTTCATATGCACTATTGCGGCGCAGATACGAGGTTCACATGCAGAGGAAATTGTCCCTTTGTACGGATAGGCCAGAAAATGTGACGTGACGCTACCTATCCAAATAGATGATGTCCTTGGTCTATGAACCTGACAGCTGCGCTTGCAACAGCACATATGAATCTGGACAACCAGTGCTTTTAGGGAGTGTACAGCTATTGATGTTACTCTGTTCACAGAAATATGGTTGGAACCGGTCCAGAACCTCAAAGTCCACTGTATAGGGGATTATGTAATGCAATGTGATTGCACTCATTTTCACTGAAATATGTCAGGGTATTGTTGCTGTATATCGGCTGGAAAATGTTGTCCAAGTCACTTTTACTCATGCCTAGCCACAATTTCTACCTACGCCGCTGTGGTATATAATGGAGAGGTCCGGGGACAGCAGATGGTGGTGTTTTACCCTGCTGGATCTGGCTTCCAAAATCTAACGGCATCTTTCTGTAAATGAGACCACATTAATCCTCACTGAGGGGGAGGAGGAGAGAGTGAGGGATAGAGCAGGGGTGAGGGGGAACTGGGAGAGAGAGAGGGGGGGTTCAGAGAGAGAGAGGGGGAAGGAGAGGAATATAGAGAGAGGGAGCCAGCGAGAGAGGAGAGAGAAAGAGGGATTCATCGGTAGTAGAGTGACCTAGAGTAGGACAGAATATAAGATATAGTAACCATAGTTACTGGGCTCTGTCAGTCACAGCCATCTACAGTGAGCTCTGTCAGTCAAAGCCGTATACAGTGAGCTCTGTCAGTCACAGCCGTATACAGTGAGCTCTCTGTCACAACCATATACAGTGAACTCTGTCAGTCACAGCCGTATACAGTGAGCTCTCTGTCAGTCACAGCCGTATACAGTGAGCTCTCTCAGTCACAGCCATATACAGTGAGCTCTGTCAGTCACAGCCGTATACAGTGAGCTCTCTGTCAGTCACAGCCGTATACAGTGAGCTCTGTCAGTCACAGCCGTATACAGCGAGCTCTCTGTCACAGCCATCTACAGTGAGTTCTGTCAGTCACAGCCATCTACAGTGAGCTCTCTGTCACAGACATCTACAGTGAGCTCTGTCAGTCACAGCCGTATACAGTGAGCTCTCTGTCACAGCCATCTACAGTGAGCTCTCTGTCACAGCCATATACAGTGAGCTCTCTGTCACAGCCGTATACAGTGAGCTCTCTGTCACAGCCATCTACAGTGAGCTCTCTGTCACAGCCATCTACAGTGAGCTCTCTGTCACAGCCGTATACAGTGAGCTCTCTGTCACAGCCATCTACAGTGAGCTCTGTCACAGCCATCTACAGTGAGCTCTCTGTCACAGCCATCTACAGTGAGCTCTCTGTCACAGCCATCTACAGTGAGCTCTCTGTCACAGCCATCTACAGTGAGCTCTGTCAGTCACAGCCGTATACAGTGAGCTCTCTGTCACAGCCATCTACAGTGAGCTCTCTGTCACAGCCATCTACAGTGAGCTCTCTGTCACAGCCATCTACAGTGAGCTCTCTGTCACAGCCATCTACAGTGAGCTCTCTGTCACAGCCATCTACAGTGAGCTCTCTGTCACAGCCATCTACAGTGAGCTCTCTGTCACAGCCATCTACAGTGAGCTCTCTGTCACAGCCATCTACAGTGAGCTCTCTGTCACAGCCATCTACAGTGAGCTCTGTCAGTCACAGCCATCTACAGTGAGCTCTCTGTCACAGCCATCTACAGTGAGCTCTCTGTCACAGCCATCTACAGTGAGCTCTGTGTCACAGCCATCTACAGTGAGCTCTCTGTCACAGCCATCTACAGTGAGCTCTGTCAGTCACAGCCATCTACAGTGAGCTCTCTGTCACAGCCATCTACAGTGAGCTCTCTGTCACAGCCATCTACAGTGAGCTCTCTGTCACAGCCATCTACAGTGAGCTCTCTGTCACAGCCATCTACAGTGAGCTCTCTGTCACAGCCATCTACAGTGAGCTCTCTGTCACAGCCATCTACAGTGAGCTCTGTCAGTCACAGCCATCTACAGTGAGCTCTGTCAGTCACAGCCATCTACAGTGAGCTCTCTGTCACAGCCATCTACAGTGAGCTCTGTCAGTCACAGCCATCTACAGTGAGCTCTCTGTCACAGCCATCTACAGTGAGCTCTCTGTCACAGCCATCTACAGTGAGCTCTCTGTCACAGCCATCTACAGTGAGCTCTCTGTCACAGCCATCTACAGTGAGCTCTCTGTCACAGCCATCTACAGTGAGCTCTCTGTCACAGCCAAACACAGTGCCTTCTGAAAGTATTCGAACCCCTTGACTTTTTCACATTTTGTTACGTTACAGCCTAATTCTAAAATTTATTTTCTTCCCCGTCATCAATCTACACACAATACCCCATAATGACATCACAACACCCCATAATGACATCACAATACTCCATAATGACATCACAACACCCCATAATGACATCACAATACTCCATAATGACATCACAACACCCCATAATGACATCACAATACTCCATAATGACATCACAATACCCCATAATGACATCACAATACTCCATAATGACATCACAATACCCCATAATGACATCACAATACTCCATAATGACATCACAATACCCCATAATGACATCACAATACTCCATAATGACATCACAACACCCCATAATGACATCACAATACTCCATAATGACATCACAACACCCCATAATGACATCACAATACTCCATAATGACATCACAACACCCCATAATGACATCACAATACTCCATAATGACATCACAACACCCCATAATGACATCACAACACCCCATAATGACATTACAACACCCCATAATGACATCACAACACCCCATAATGACATCACAACACCCCATAATGACATTACAACACCCCATAATGACATCACAACACCCCATAATGACATCACAACACCCCATAATGACATTACAACACCCCATAATGACATCACAACACCCCATAATGACATCACAACACCCCATAATGACATTACAACACCCCATAATGACATCACAACACCCCATTATTTCAACAGTCTGATGGTGATAGGAGCTGTTCAACAGTCTGATGGTGATAGGAGCTGTTCAACAGTCTGATGGTGATAGGAGCTGTTCAACAGTCTGATGGTGATAGGAGCTGTTCAACAGTCTGATGGTGATAGGAGCTGTTCAACAGTCTGATGGTGATAGGAGCTGTTCAACAGTCTGATGGTGATAGGAGCTGTTCAACAGTCTGATGGTGATAGGAGCTGTTCAACAGTCTGATGGTGATAGGAGCTGTTCAACAGTCTGATGGTGATAGGAGCTGTTCAACAGTCTGATGGTGATAGGAGCTGTTCAACAGTCTGATGGTGATAGGAGCTGTTCAACAGTCTGATGGTAATAGAAGCTGTTCAACAGTCTGATGGTCTGGTAATAGAAGCTGTTCAACAGTCTGATGGTATTAGAAGCTGTTCAACAGTCTGATGGTCTGGTAATAGAAGCTGTTCAACAGTCTGATGGTCTGGTAATAGAAGCTGTTCAACAGTCTGATGGTGATTGAAGCTGTTCAACAGTCTGATGGTAATAGGAGCTGTTCAACAGTCTGATGGTAATAGGAGCTGTTCAACAGTCTGATAGTATTTGAAGCTGTTTATCAGTCTGAATTATTGTCTTTCATAATTGTATCTGTTATACTTGGATGTGTAGTGTCAGCGTTTGTTGCTGGCATGTCATGCCTAAATTTTCTAATTTTGCCAATGAAAAAATAATTGATGTAATTGGTAATATCAGTGGGTTTTCCAATGAATGTGCCTGTGTGTGTGCCAAGCATCAGGGTTTCAGTGTCAAGCGACTATAACCAGTGGTGACATGGCTGTCAGTGAATGTGCTGCAGATGTCAGACACACAAACTAACATGCTCTCTCTCTCTCTTTCTCCCCCCACCCACTGCAGGTATGAGAAGGAGAGGGTGTGTCGCAGAGGTGATGAAGCATCTGTTGACTGCTGGAAAGCCCATCGCCCTGTTACCCTCAAGACTGCTTCCATCTCAGGGAAGACACTGGCCTGAAGACACTGGCCCTCTGATAGGCAGCTAAGGTCTACCGTTCTGTGGATCTTCTCACCTGGACAGAGGGCTTGGATCTAACACTCCTGGACTAGACTTACCGGGAGGGGCCTACCCTGGTCTATACCTCCTGTCCTCACTCTCTCTGGAACCTGTATTAAAGGTCTAGGTCTCTTGGACTAGTCTACCCTGGTCTACACCTCTAGTCTTCTGAGTGTCCTGGGACATGTTTTAAGGACCAGGGTCTAGGTGTACTTGCAGCAACAGTAGTATTAGTATTATTATTAGTAGTAGTAGTAGTGGCAGCAGTATAAGCAGTTGTAGTAGCCCCCCCCCCCCCAGCAGTAGCAGCCATGGAGGCGGCTCTAGTGGACTTTGAGAGTCTGGACGACATAGACAGAAGTCTGGAAGATGAGCTGGGTAACCCAGACAACCCGGACGAGACCACAACTCTGACGGTCGACATGCTCCACGAAAACTGCTCCATCCACGGCTCCCACCACCTCCTTTCCCCTCAGCCCAACCTCACATCCACTCCCCAGCACCACTACCTCTCCGAACACTCCTCCCACAGGAGGAATACCTCCCCCTGCCCGTACCCCTCCCCCAATACTCTGGATGTGCCCCAATCACCCGTCATGCCACCCCACAGCAGGAGGGGGCGTCCTAGCTGTGCCAGCATGATCTCCAACTGGAAGTTGCTGCTGAGTAGCGAGACCCATATGCAGAGCGAGACCATCTTCAGCCGGCTGGCTAAGGAGTGCTGCGAGGATGTGTTCGTGGACAAGACAGGTCTAGACGACGGAGACCAGAAGGTCATCATCAACATCGCCGGGCTACGCTTCGAGACACAGCTCAAAACCCTCGACCAGTTCCCTGAGACCCTTCTGGGGGACCCTATGAAGAGGATGGACTACTTTGACCCCATGAGGAATGAGTATTTCTTCGACAGGAACCGGCCCAGCTTCGATGGCATCCTGTACTACTACCAGTCAGGAGGGAAGATCCGTCGTCCGGCCAACGTTCCACTGGATGTGTTTGCTGATGAGATCGTCTTCTATGAGCTGGGGAGCGACGCCATGGAGCAGTTCAGAGAGGACGAGGGCTTCATCAAGGAAGTGGAGATCCCTCTCCCGACCAACGAGATATACCGGCAGTTTTGGCTGCTGTTCGAGTACCCCGAGAGTTCCAACGCGGCACGCGGCGTGGCGCTGGTCTCCGTGTTTGTCATCGTTATCTCCATCATCATCTTCTGTATGGAGACGCTGCCGGAGTTCAGGGATAACACCCTGGACCCCGTCCTACCCACCACCGTCACGCATCTGATGCCTTTCAATGGGAACCTATCGTTGGGCGGCCTCGGGTCCTTGTTCCCGCCCTCGCCCTCGGCCACACCCAAAACCATCACCTCCACGTTCTCCGACCCGTTCTTCATCATTGAGACGGCCTGCATCGTCTGGTTCTTCTTTGAGCTGGTTGTGCGCTTCGTGGTCTGTCCCTCCAAGAGCAACTTCTTCCACAACCTCATGAACATCATCGACATTGTCTCCATCATCCCGTACTTCGTCACCTTGGTAACAGAGCTGGTCACCACCCCGGACCAGAACTCCAGCCAGAACATGTCCCTGGCCATCCTTCGTATCATCCGCCTGGTCAGGGTATTCAGGATCTTCAAGCTGTCCAGACACTCCAAGGGGCTCCAGATCCTGGGCCAGACCCTGAAGGCCAGCATGCGGGAGCTGGGCCTGCTCATCTTCTTCCTCTTCATCGGAGTCATCCTTTTCTCCAGTGCCATCTACTTTGCTGAAGTGGACGAGCCCAGCACACAGTTCGTCAGCATCCCTGATGGCTTCTGGTGGGCCGTGGTCACCATGACTACGGTGGGCTATGGGGACATGTGCCCGATCACCATGGGCGGTAAGATGGTGGGGACGCTGTGCGCCATCGCTGGCGTGCTGACCATCGCCCTACCCGTCCCCGTCATCGTGTCCAACTTCAACTACTTCTACCATCGGGAGACGGAGGCAGAGGACAAGCAGCCGATGGCTGACGCAGCAGACCTGGCCATGAAGGCCTCAGGAGAGAGTAAACATGGGAGTAGCACCTCTCTGAACAAGACCAACGGGACCTGGCAGGGTGACAAGTTCACCGGCCTCTGAGATTTACAGAGACTGACTGGTCCACTGTAGAAGAGACAATGTGTGACAGACACAGATAGACTGACCTGTCCACTGACTGGGGCAGATAGATATAGACTGACCTGTCCACTGACTGGGGCAGATAGATATAGACTGACCTGTCCACTGTGAGGACAGAGAGATGTAGACTTACCTGTCCATTGTCTGGGGCAGAGAGCTATATTCTGACCTGCCCACTGTCTGGGGTAGATAGATATAGACTGACCTGTCCACGGTCTGGGGCAGAGAGCTATATTCTGACCTGCACACTGTCTGGGATAGATAGATATAGACTGACCTGTCCACGGTCTGGGACAGAGAGCTATATTCTGACCTGCCCACTGTCTTGGGCAGATAGATATAGACTGACCTGCCCACTGTCTGTGGCAGAGAGCTATATTCTGACCTGTCCACTATGGAAGATTGAGACAGAGAAAAATAGAGGGACATCTGTGAGCTGTGAGACACACACAACTAATTCTCTCCTGTCCTCTGGGAGACAGACATAAAGTCACCCCTGTGGGAAGACATAGCTACACCGGCTCTTTACTGTCAGATAAGATGGTAGAGAAACCATTTTTTTAAATGACAGAAAGTATTAGGTTTGATAGATCGTTGTGTTACTTGTCCACTGTCTGGGATAGATAGATATAGATGACAGAAAGTATTAGGTTTGATAGATCGTTGTGTTACTTGTCCATTGTCTGGGGCAGAGAGCTATAGATGACAGAAAGTATTAGGTTTGATAGATCGTTGTGATACTTGTCCATTGTCTGGGGCAGAGAGCTATAGATGACAGAAAGTATTAGGTTTGATAGATCGTTGTGATACTTGTCCATTGTCTGGGGCAGAGAGCTATATTCTGACCTGCACACTGTCTGGGATAGATAGATATAGATGACAGAAAGTATTAGGTTTGATAGATCGTTGTGTTACTTGTCCATTGTCTGGGGCAGAGAGATATAGATGACAGAAAGTATTAGGTTTGATAGATCGTTGTGTTACTTGTCCATTGTCTGGGGCAGAGAGCTATATTCTGACCTGCACACTGTCTGGGATAGATAGATATAGATGACAGAAAGTATTAGGTTTGATAGATCGTTGTGTTACTTGTCCATTGTCTGGGGCAGAGAGCTATAGATGACAGAAAGTATTAGGTTTGATAGATCGTTGTGTTACTTGTCCATTGTCTGGGGCAGAGAGCTATATTCTGACCTGCACACTGTCTGGGATAGATAGATATAGATGACAGAAAGTATTAGGTTTGATAGATCGTTGTGTTACTTGTCCATTGTCTGGGGCAGAGAGCTATAGATGACAGAAAGTATTAGGTTTGATAGATCGTTGTGATACTTGTCCATTGTCTGGGGCAGAGAGCTATAGATGACAGAAAGTATTAGGTTTGATAGATCGTTGTGTTACTTGTCCATTGTCTGGGGCAGAGAGCTATAGATGACAGAAAGTATTAGGTTTGATAGATCGTTGTGTTACTTGTCCATTGTCTGGGGCAGAGAGCTATAGATGACAGAAAGTATTAGGTTTGATAGATCGTTGTGATACTTGTCCATTGTCTGGGGCAGAGAGCTATAGATGACAGAAAGTATTAGGTTTGATAGATCGTTGTGATACTTGTCCATTGTCTGGGGCAGAGAGCTATATTCTGACCTGCACACTGTCTGGGATAGATAGATATAGATGACAGAAAGTATTAGGTTTGATAGATCGTTGTGTTACTTGTCCATTGTCTGGGGCAGAGAGATATAGATGACAGAAAGTATTAGGTTTGATAGATCGTTGTGTTACTTGTCCATTGTCTGGGGCAGAGAGCTATATTCTGACCTGCACACTGTCTGGGATAGATAGATATAGATGACAGAAAGTATTAGGTTTGATAGATCGTTGTGTTACTTGTCCATTGTCTGGGGCAGAGAGCTATATTCTGACCTGCACACTGTCTGGGATAGATAAAAATAGATGACAGAAAGTATTAGGTTTGATAGATCGTTGTGTTACTTGTCCATTGTCTGGGGCAGAGAGCTATAGATGACAGAAAGTATTAGGTTTGATAGATCGTTGTGTTACTTGTCCATTGTCTGGGGCAGAGAGCTATATTCTGACCTGCACACTGTCTGGGATAGATAGATATAGATGACAGAAAGTATTAGGTTTGATAGATCGTTGTGTTACTTGTCCATTGTCTGGGGCAGAGAGCTATAGATGACAGAAAGTATTAGGTTTGATAGATCGTTGTGATACTTGTCCATTGTCTGGGGCAGAGAGCTATAGATGACAGAAAGTATTAGGTTTGATAGATCGTTGTGTTACTTGTCCATTGTCTGGGGCAGAGAGCTATAGATGACAGAAAGTATTAGGTTTGATAGATCGTTGTGTTACTTGTCCACTGTCTGGGATAGATAGATATAGATGACAGAAAGTATTAGGTTTGATAGATCGTTGTGTTACTTGTCCATTGTCTGGGGCAGAGAGCTATAGATGACAGAAAGTATTAGGTTTGATAGATCGTTGTGATACTTGTCCATTGTCTGGGGCAGAGAGCTATAGATGACAGAAAGTATTAGGTTTGATAGATCGTTGTGATACTTGTCCATTGTCTGGGGCAGAGAGCTATAGATGACAGAAAGTATTAGGTTTGATAGATCGTTGTGTTACTTGTCCATTGTCTGGGGCAGAGAGCTATATTCTGACCTGCACACTGTCTGGGATAGATAGATATAGATGACAGAAAGTATTAGGTTTGATAGATCGTCGTGTTACTTGTCCATTGTCTGGGGCAGAGAGCTATATTCTGACCTGCACACTGTCTGGGATAGATAGATATAGATGACAGAAAGTATTAGGTTTGATAGATCGTTGTGTTACTTGTCTTGAAAAGGTTTGCTTTTTATATTGTATAATAAACAACTCTTACCTCAGTGCAAATAGTGACCGGTAACAATGTTAAACACATAGTAACTGGTAACTGGTCACATGCGCCGAATACAACAGTTGTAGACCTTACTGTGAAATTCTTACTTACATACAAGCCCTTAACCAACAATGAAGTTCAAGAAATAGAGTTGAGAAGTTCAGGATCCAGTTGCACAGGGAGGTGTTTAGTCCCAGGGTCCTTAGCTTAGTGATGAGTCAATGAACAGCATTCTCACATAGGTGTTCCTTTTGTCCAGGTATGAAAGGGCAGTGTGGAGTGTGAAAGTTTGGACACACCTACACCTACTCATTGGAGGGTTTATCTTTATTTTTACTATTGTATATGTTGTAGAATAATAGTGATGACATCAAAACTATGAAATAACACATATGGAATCATGTAGTAATACAAACAGTGTGAAACAAATCAAAATACAATTTATATTTCAGATTCTTCATAATAGCAACATTTTGCCTTAATGACTGCTTAAAACACTATTGGTATTCTCTCAACCAGCTTCATGAGGTTGTCACCTGGAATGCATTTCAATTAACAGGTGTGCCTTGTTAAAAGTTAATTTGTGGAATATCTTTCCTTCGGAACAGCTGGTGCTCTCATGTATTCTTCAGTGTTGATTGCCTCGAAGCGAGCATAAAAGGCATTCAACTCGTCTGGTAGGCTCGCGTCACTGGGCAAATCACGGCTGGGTTTCCCTTTGTAGTCTGTAATAGTTTTCAAGCCCTGCCACATCCGGCAGGCATCAGAGCCGGTGTAGCAGGATTCAATCTTAGTCCTGTATTGACGGGATTTCTTATTTTTTATATTTCACCATTATTTAATCAGGTGGCCAGTTGAGCACAAGTTCTCCTTTACAACTGCGACCTGGCCAAGAACAAAGCAAAGCAGTTTGACACATACAACAACACAAAGTTACACATGGAATAAACAAAACATACAGTCAATAATACAGTTGAAGAAAATCTATATACAGTGTGTGCAAATGAGGTAAGAAAAGAGAGGCAAGGCAATAAATATGCCATGGTGGTGAAGTAATTACAATATACCAATTAGACACTGTAGTGATTGATGTGCAGAAGATGGACCCTGGTCACTACCCCTATGGGTCCTGGTCTAAAGGAGTACACTACCCCTATGGGTCCTGGTCACTACCCCTATGGACCCTGGTCACTACCCCTATGGACCCTGGTCACTACCCCTATGGGTCCTGGTCTAAAGGAGTACACTACCCCTATGGGTCCTGGTCACTACCCCTATGGACCCTGGTCACTACCCCTATGGACCCTGGTCACTACCCCTATGGGTCCTGGTCTCTACCCCTATGGGTCCTGGTCACTACCCCTATGGGTCCTGGTCACTATCCCTATGGGTCCTGGTCACTACCCCTATGGACCCTGGTCACTACCCCAATGGGTCCTGGTCACTACCCCTATGGGTCCTGGTCTAAAGTAGTACACTACCCCAATGGGTCCTGGTCACTACCCCTATGGGTCCTGGTCTAAAGTAGTACACTACCCCAATGGGTCCTGGTCACTACCCCTATGGGTCCTGGTCACTACCCCTATGGGTCCTGGTCACTATCCCTATGGGTCCTGGTCACTACCCCTATGGACCCTGGTCACTACCCCTATGGGTCCTGGTTTAAAGTAGTGACCTACGCCTATGGACCCTGGTCACTACCCCTATGGGTCCTGGTCTAATGTAGTACACTACCCCTATGGGTCCTGGTCACTACCCCTATGGGTCCTGGTCACTACCCCTATGTGCCCTGGTCACTACCCCTATGGGTCCTGGTCACTACCCCTATGGGTCCTGGTCACTACCCCTATGGGCCCTGGTCTAAAGTAGTGACCTACGCCTATGTGCCCTGGTCACTACCCCTATGGACCCTGGTCACTACCCTTATGGACCCTGGTCACTACCCCTATGGGTCCTGGTCACTACCCCTATGGGTCCTGGTCACTACCCCTATGGGTCCTGGTCACTACCCCTATGGACCCTGGTCACTACCCCAATGGGTCCTGGTCACTACCCCTATGGGTCCTGGTCTAAAGTAGTACACTACCCCAATGGGTCCTGATCACTACCCCTATGGGTCCTGGTCACTACCCCTATGGGTCCTGGTCACTATCCCTATGGGTCCTGGTCACTACCCCTATGGACCCTGGTCACTACACCTATGGGTCCTGGTTTAAAGTAGTGACCTACGCCTATGGACCCTGGTCACTACCCCTATGGGTCCTGGTCTAATGTAGTACACTACCCCTATGGGTCCTGGTCACTACCCCTATGGGTCCTGGTCACTACCCCTATGGGTCCTGGTCACTACCCCTATGGGTCCTGGTCACTACCCCTATGGGTCCTGGTCACTACCCCTATGGGTCCTGGTCTAAAGTAGTGACCTACGCCTATGTGCCCTGGTCACTACCCCTATGGACCCTGGTCACTACCCTTATGGACCCTGGTCACTACCCCTATGGGTCCTGGTCACTACCCCTATGGGTCCTGGTTTAAAGTAGTGACCTACGCCTATGGACCCTGGTCACTACCCCTATGGGTCCTGGTCTAATGTAGTACACTACCCCTATGGGTCCTGGTCACTACCCCTATGGGTCCTGGTCACTACCCCTATGGGTCCTGGTCACTACCCCTATGGGTCCTGGTCTAAAGTAGTGACCTACGCCTATGTGCCACGCCCTGATCTGTATCAAAAAGTAAATAGAATACATTCAAAATCAACTATTACGTTTCTCATAGTGATTCAGGAGCAACATTACAACAGAATAGTCCAACATTAGACAACTCTACTTAAAACCCAAACTCAAACTGCTGAAATAAGTACACCTGTCACAACCTGATCTGTATCACCTGTCTTTGTGCTTGTCTCCACCCCCCTCCAGGTGTCGCCCACCTGTCCCATTATTCCCTGTGTATTTATACCTGTGCTCTCTGTTTGTCTGTTGCCAGTTCGTCTTGTCTCGTTAAGCCTACCAGCGTTTTTCCCCTACTCCTGTTTTCTCGTTTTCCCGGTTTTGCCTTTTTTTGCCTGCCCTGACCCGTAGCCTGCCTGCCCTGACCCTGAGCCTGCCTGCCCTTCTGTACCTTGTGACTCCACCCTGCATTACTGACCTCTGCCCTGATCTTGGGCCTGCCTGCCCTTCTGTACCTTGTTACTCCACCCTGCATTACAGACCTCTGCCCTGACCCTGAGCCTGCCTGCCCTTCTGTACCTTGTTACTCCACCCTGCATTTACTGACCTCTGCCCTGACCCTGAGCCTGCCTGCCCTGACCTTGAGCCTGCCTGCCTGCCCTGACCCTGCCTGCCCTGACCCTGAGCCTGCCTGCCTGCCCTGACCCTGAGCCTGCCTGCCCTGACCCTGAGCCTGCCTGCCTGCCCTGACCCTGAGCCTGCCTGCCCTGACCCTGAGCCTGCCTGCCCTGACCCTGAGCCTGCCTGCCCTGACCCTGAGCCTGCCTGCCATGACCCTGAGCCTGCCTGCCCTTCTGTACCTTGTTACTCCACCCTGCATTACAGACCTCTGCCCTGACCTTGGGCCTGCCTGCCCTTCTGTACCTTGTTACTCCACCCTGCATTACAGACCTCTGCCCTGAGCCTGCCTGCCCTTCTGTACCTTGTTACTCCACCCTGCATTTACTGACCTCTGCCCTGACCCTGAGCCTGCCTGCCCTTCTGTACCTTGTGACTCCACCCTGCAGTACAGACCTCTGCCCTGACCCTGAGCCTGCCTGCCCTTCTGTACCTTGTGACTCCACCCTGCATTACAGACCTCTGCCCTGACCTTGGGCCTGCCTGCCCTTCTGTACCTTGTGACTCCACCCTGCATTACTGACCTCTGCCCTGACCCTGAGCCTGCCTGCCCTTCTGTACCTTGTGACTCCACCCTGCAATACAGACCTCTGCCCTGACCCTGAGCCTGCCTGCCCGTCTGTACCTTGTGACTCCACCCTGCAATACAGACCTGTGCCCTGACCCTGAGCCTGCCTGCCCTTCTGTACCTTGTTACTCCACCCTGCATTTACTGACCTCTGCCCTGACCCTGAGCCTGCCTGCCCTTCTGTACCTTGTGACTCCACCCTGCAATACAGACCTCTGCCCTGACCCTGAGCCTGCCTGCCCTTCTGTACCTTGTGACTCCACCCTGCATTACAGACCTCTGCCCTGACCTTGGGCCTGCCTGCCCTTCTGTACCTTGTGACTCCACCCTGCATATCTGACCTCTGCCCTGACCCTGAGCCTGCCTGCCCTTCTGTACCTTGTGACTCCACCCTGCAATACAGACCTCTGCCCTGACCCTGAGCCTGCCTGCCCGTCTGTACCTTGTGACTCCACCCTGCAATACAGACCTGTGCCCTGACCCTGAGCCTGCCTGCCCTTCTGTACCTTGTGACTCCACCCTGCATTACAGACCTCTGCCCTGACCTTGGGCCTGCCTGCCCTTCTGTACCTTGTGACTCCACCCTGCATTACTGACCTCTGCCCTGACCCTGAGCCTGCCTGCCCTTCTGTACCTTGTGACTCCAGCCCTGCAATACAGACCTCTGCCCTGACCCTGAGCCTGCCTGCCCGTCTGTACCTTGTGACTCCACCCTGTATTACAGACCTCTGCCCTGACCTTGGGCCTGCCTGCCCTTCTGTACCTTGTGACTCCAACCTGCATTACTGACCTCTGCCCTGACCCTGAGCCTGCCTGCCCTTCTGTACCTTGTGACTCCACCCTGCAATACAGACCTCTGCCCTGACCTTGGGCCTGCCTGCCCTTCTGTACCTTGTGACTCCAACCTGCATTACTGACCTCTGCCCTGACCCTGAGCCTGCCTGCCCTTCTGTACCTTGTGACTCCAACCTGCATTACTGACCTCTGCCCTGACCTTGGGCCTGCCTGCCCTTCTGTACCTTGTGACTCCAACCTGCATTACTGACCTCTGCCGTGACCCTGAGCCTGCCTGCCCTTCTGTACCTTGTGACTCCAACCTGCATTACAGACCTGTGCCCTGACCCTGAGCCTGCCTGCCCTTCTGTACCTTGTGACTCCACCCTGCATTACAGACCTCTGCCCTGACCTTGGGCCTGCCTGCCCTTCTGTACCTTGTGACTCCAACCTGCATTACAGACCTCTGCCCTGACCCTGAGCCTGCCTGCCCTTCTGTACCTTGTGACTCCACCCTGCATTACTGACCTCTGCCCTGACCCTGAGCCTGCCTGCCCTTCTGTACCTTGTGACTCCAACCTGCATTACTGACCTCTGCCCTGACCCTGAGCCTGCCTGCCCTTCTGTACCTTGTGACTCCACCCTGCAATACAGACCTCTGCCCTGACCCTGAGCCTGCCTGCCCGTCTGTACCTTGTGACTCCACCCTGCATTACACACCTCTGCCCTGACCTTGGGCCTGCCTGCCCTTCTGTACCTTGTGACTCCAACCTGCATTACTGACCTCTGCCCTGACCCTGAGCCTGCCTGCCCTTCTGTACCTTGTGACTCCAACCTGCATTACTGACCTCTGCCCTGACCCTGAGCCTGCCTGCCCTTCTGTACCTTGTGACTCCACCCTGCAATACAGACCTCTGCCCTGACCCTGAGCCTGCCTGCCCGTCTGTACCTTGTGACTCCACCCTGCATTACACACCTCTGCCCTGACCTTGGGCCTGCCTGCCCTTCTGTACCTTGTGACTCCAACCTGCATTACTGACCTCTGCCCTGACCCTGAGCCTGCCTGCCCGTCTGTACCTTGTGACTCCACCCTGCATTACAGACCTCTGCCCTGACCTTGGGCCTGCCTGCCCTTCTGTACCTTGTGACTCCAACCTGCATTACTGACCTCTGCCCTGACCCTGAGCCTGCCTGCCCTTCTGTACCTTGTGACTCCACCCTGCATTACAGACCTCTGCCCTGACCTTGGGCCTGCCTGCCCTTCTGTACCTTGTGACTCCAACCTGCATTACTGACCTCTGCCCTGACCCTGAGCCTGCCTGCCCTTCTGTACCTTGTGACTCCACCCTGCATTACAGACCTCTGCCCTGACCTTGGGCCTGCCTGCCCTTCTGTACCTTGTGACTCCACCCTGCATTACTGACCTCTGCCCTGACCCTGAGCCTGCCTGCCCTTCTGTACCTTGTGACTCCACCCTGCATTACAGACCTCTGCCCTGACCCTGGGCCTGCCTGCCCTTCTGTACCTTGTGACTCCACCCTGCATTACTGACCTCTGCCCTGACCCTGAGCCTGCCTGCCCTTCTGTACCTTGTGACTCCAACCTGCATTACTGACCTCTGCCCTGACCCTGAGCCTGCCTGCCCTTCTGTACCTTGTGACTCCACCCTGCATTACTGACCTCTGCCCTGACCCTGAGCCTGCCTGCCCTTCTGTACCTTGTGACTCCAACCTGCATTACTGACCTCTGCCCTGACCCTGGGCCTGCCTGCCCTTCTGTACCTTGTGACTCCACCCTGCATTACTGACCTCTGCCCTGACCCTGGGCCTGCCTGCCCTTCTGTACCTTGTGACTCCACCCTGCATTACTGACCTCTGCCCTGACCCTGGGCCTGCCTGCCCTTCTGTACCTTGTGACTCCACCCTGCATTACTGACCTCTGCCCTGACCCTGAGCCTGCCTGCCCTTCTGTACCTTGTGACTCCACCCTGCATTACTGACCTCTGCCCTGACCCTGAGCCTGCCTGCCCGTCTGTACCTTGTGACTCCACCCTGCATTACAGACCTCTGCCCTGACCTTGGGCCTGCCTGCCCTTCTGTACCTTGTGACTCCACCCTGCATTACAGACCTCTGCCCTGACCCTGAGCCTGCCTGCCCTTCTGTACCTTGTGACTCCAACCTGCATTACTGACCTCTGCCCTGACCCTGAGCCTGCCTGCCCTTCTGTACCTTGTGACTCCACCCTGCATTACAGACCTCTGCCCTGACCCTGAGCCTGCCTGCCCTTCTGTACCTTGTGACTCCAACCTGCATTACTGACCTCTGCCCTGACCCTGAGCCTGCCTGCCCTTCTGTACCTTGTGACTCCACCCTGCATTACAGACCTCTGCCCTGACCCTGAGCCTGCCTGCCCTTCTGTACCTTGTGACTCCAACCTGCATTACTGACCTCTGCCCTGACCCTGAGCCTGCCTGCCCTTCTATACCTTGTGACTCCACCCTGCATTACTGACCTCTGCCCTGACCCTGAGCCTGCCTGCCCTTCTGTACCTTGTGACTCCACCCTGCATTACAGACCTCTGCCCTGACCCTGAGCCTGCCTGCCCTTCTGTACCTTGTGACTCCACCCTGCATTACTGACCTCTGCCCTGACCCTGAGCCTGCCTGCCCTTCTGTACCTTGTGACTCCAACCTGCATTACTGACCTCTGCCCTGACCCTGAGCCTGCCTGCCCTTCTGTACCTTGTGACTCCACCCTGCATTTACTGACCTCTGCCCTGACCTTGGGCCTGCCTGCCCTTCTGTACCTTGTGACTCCACCCTGCATTACTGGACCATGGTCAAAAATAGTGCACTACCCCTATGGGCCATGGTCAAAAGTAGTGCACTACCCCTATGGGCCATGGTCAAAAATAGTGCACTACCCCTATGGGCCATGGTCAAAAATAGTGCACTACCCCTATGGGCCATGGTCAAAAATAGTGCACTACCCCTATGGGCCATGGTCAAAAATAGTGCACTACCCCTATGGGCCATGGTCAAAAATAGTGCACTACCCCTATGGGCCATGGTCAAAAATAGTGCACTACCCCTATGGGCCATGGTCAAAAATAGTGCACTACCCCTATGGGCCATGGTCAAAAATAGTGCACTACCCCTATGGGCCATGGTCAAAAATAGTGCACTACCCCTATGGGCCATGGTCAAAAATAGTGCACTACCCCTATGGGCCATGGTCAAAAATAGTGCACTACCCCTATGGGCCATGGTCAAAAATAGTGCACTACCCCTATGGGCTCCTGTCAAAAGTAGTGATCTATGTAGGGAATAGGGTGATAGACCATATCTACAGACAGGGAACTGCTTTGTAACTACATGAATACCAGACCATATCTACAGACAGGGAACTTCTTTCTAACTACATGAATACCAGACCATATCTATAGACAGGGAACTGCTTTGTAACTAAAGATGCCGGATCTTAATTTGAGCCAGTTTGCTACAGTAGAAAAAAATATTTCCTGCATTTCCTGCAGCAACAGGAAATATGTATGTGGATTGTAATTAATGGACATCTTTGTAGTGGTTTATGTTATGACATGGTTATGACAAGTGTCATAAAGTGGTTTAATGCTGGGTGTCATAACAGCTGAGATAACGTGTCATAATGTGGTCATAACGAGATAACGTGTCATAATGTGGTCATAACAGCTGAGATAACGTGTCATAATGTGGTCATACCAGCTGAGATAACATGTCATAATGTGGTCATAACGAGATAACGTGTCATAATGTGGTCATAACAGCTGAGATAACGTGTCATAATGTGGTCATAATGGCTGAGATAACGTGTCATAATGTGGTCATAACAGCTGAGATAACGTGTCATAATGTGGTCATAATGGCTGAGATAACATGTCACAATATGGTCATAACAGCTGAGATAACGTGTTATAATATGGTCATAATGGCTGAGATAACGTGTCATAATGTGGTCATAACAGCTGAGATAACGTGTTATAATACGGTCATAATGGCTGAGATAACGTGTCATAATGTGGTCATAATGGCTGAGATAACGTGTCATAATGTGGTCATAACAGCTGAGATAACGTGTTATAATACGGTCATAATGGCTGAGATAACGTGTCATAATGTGGTCATAATGGCTGAGATAACGTGTCATAATGTGGTCATAACAGCTGAGATAACGTGTCATAATGTGGTCATAATGGCTGAGATAACGTGTCACAATATGGTCATAACAGCTGAGATAACGTGTTATAATATGGTCATAATGGCTGAGATAACGTGTCATAATGTGGTCATAACAGCTGAGATAACGTGTCATAATGTGGTCATAACGGCTGAGATAACGTGTCATAATGTGGTCATAACAGCTGAGATAACGTGTCATAATGTGGTCATAACATGATAACGTGTCATAATGTGGTCATAATGGCTGAGATAACGTGTCATAATGTGGTCATAACATGATAACGTGTCATAATGTGGTCATAACATGATAACGTGTCATAATGTGGTCATAATGGCTGAGATAACGTGTCATAATGTGGTCATAACATGATAACGTGTCATAATGTGGTCATAATGGCTGAGATAACGTGTCATAACACTGTCATAACACTGGCGTGACCTATATATACTGTTGCTGGTTGTGACTCCCAGTAAATTCAGAAAGCATTGTTACGTTAGAGCATTACTCTAAAATGGATTCAATAAAACATGCACACAAAAAAACAGGTTTTTAGACATTTTTGCAAAAACATAAATAATTTCCCTTATTTACATAAATATTTCTATGAGACTCGAAATTGAGCTCAAGTGCTTCCTGTTTCCATTAGTCATCCATGAGATGTTTTACAAATTGATTGTAGTCCACCCGTGGTAAATTCAATTGATTGGACATGATTTGGACAGGCTAGGTCCACACAAGGTCCCACAGTTGACAGTGCATGTCTGAGCAAAAACCAAGACATGAGGTTGAAAGAACTGTCCGTAGAGCTCCGAGACAGGATTGTGTCGAGGCACAGACGCGGGGAAGGGTACCAAAACATTTCTGCAGCATTGAAGGTCCCCAAGAACACAGTGGCCTCCATCATTCTTAAATTAAAGATGTTTGGAACCACCAAGACTCTTCCTAGCGGGGAGAAGGGCCTTGGTCAGGGAGGTGGCCAAGAACCCGATAGTCACTCTGACAGAGCTCCAGAGTTCCTCTGCGGAGATGGGAGAATCTTCCAGAAGGACAACCATCACTGCAGCACTCCACCACTCCTCAGTAAAAGGCACAACTGCTGTGAAATGTACTGTTATTTGATGTGGAACTCTTTCCACATCATGTAAATGATGCAAGCAGTACAATTAGATTTTTTTAAAACACCTTATTGAACTGCGGGGACTGTGAAGCAACACGAAGCAGCACAAACATATGCATACAGACACACGATAGCATGCGCACTATTTACACACATACACATGGATTTAATACTGTAGATATTTGGTAGTGGTGGAGTAGGGGCCTGAGGGCACACAGTGTGTTGTGAAATCTGTGAATGTATTGTAATGTTTTTAAAATGTTATGATCTGCCTTAATTTTGATGGGCCCCAAGGAAGAGTAGCTGCCTCCTTGGCAGGAAATAGTGGGAATCCATAATAAACCCCAGGAAGAGTAGCTGTTGCCTTGGCAGGAAATAGTGGGGATCCATAATAAACCCCAGGAAGAGTAGCTGCTGCCTTGGCAGGAAATAGTGGGGATCCATAATAAACCCAAGTAAGAGTAGCTGTTGCCTTGGCAGGAAATAGTGGGGATCCATAATAAACCCCAGGAAGAGTAGCTGTTGCCTTGGCAGGAAATAGTGGGGATCCATAATAAACCCCAGGAAGAGTAGCTGCTGCCTTGGCAGGAAATAGTGGGGATCCATAATAAACCCAAGTAAGAGTAGCTGTTGCCTTGGCAGGAAATAGTGGGGATCCATAATAAACCCCAGGAAGAGTAGCTGTTGCCTTGGCAGGAAATAGTGGGGATCCATAATAAACCCCAGGAAGAGTAGCTGTTGCCTTGGCAGGAAATAGTGGGGATCCATAATAAACCCCAGGAAGAGTAGCTGTTGCCTTGGCAGGAAATAGTGGGGATCCATAATAAACCCAAGGAAGAGTAGCTGCTGCCTTGGCAGGAACTAATGGGGATCCATAATAAACCCAAGGAAGAGTAGCTGCTGCCTTGGCAGGAACTAATGGGGATCCATAATAAACCCCAGGAAGAGTAGCTGCTGCCTTGGCAGGAACTAATGGGGATCGATAAAAAACCCCAGGAAGAGTAGCTGCTGCCTTGGCAGGAACTAATGGGGATCCATAATAAACCCCAGGAAGAGTAGCTGTTGCCTTGGCAGGAACTAATGGGGATCCATAATAAATCCCAGGAAGAGTAGCTGTTGCCTTGGCAGGAACTAATGGGGATCCATAATAAACCCCAGGAAGAGTAGCTGCTTCCTTAGCAGGAACTAATGGGGATCCATAATAAATACAAATACATGATAGCCCGCTTGGAGTTTGCCAAAAGGCACCTAAAGAACTCTCAGATCAAGAGAAACAAGATTCTCTGGTCTGATGAAACCAAGATTGAACTATTTGGCTTGAATGCCAAACATCACGTCTGGAGGAAACCTGGCACCATCCCTACGGTGAAGCATGGTGGTGGCAGCGTCATGCTGTGAGGATGTTTTTCAGCGACAGGGACTGGGAGACTAGTCAGGATCAAGGGAAAGGTGAACAGAGCAAAACACAGAGAGATCCTCAATGAAAACCTGCTCCAGAGCGCTGAGGACCTCAGACTGGGGCGAAGGTTCACCTTCCAACAGGACAACAACCCTAAGCACACAGCCAAGACAATGCAGGAGTGGCTTCGGGACAAGTCTCTAAATGTCCTTGAGTGGCCCAGCCAGAGCCCGGACCTGAGGGGGAAAAAAAACAATTTAATCCGTTTTAGAAAAAGACTAACGTAACAAAATGTGCAAAAAGTCAAGGGATCTGAATACTTTCTGAATGCACTGTATATATCCTTCTATGTGCTACATCCTGTATTTAAACATCCTGTATTTAAACATCCTGTATTTAAACATCCTGTATTTAAACATCCTGTATTTAAAACATCCTGTATTTAAACATCCTGTATTTTAACATCCTGTATTTAAACATCCTGTATTTAAACATCCTGTATTTAAACTTCCTGTATTTAAAATGTCCTGTAGATGCAATACATATTTAAAGGGCGTCTGCACTTTGATTTGGGCTCGTTTGATATTTCTTTCAATAAAAAACATCTCTGGGGATAGTTACGGACTGTCAATAAATTACACAATGTTCAAGATGAACTTTTTTTTTTTGTCTCATTAAATGCTTTCAATATGTGTATGTTTTGTATTGTTTGAAAATGAAAATACAAAATGCTTTCAATATTTGACTTTCTACAGTTTATAGTTGATTTGAGATTTTTAAGTCAGTGATATGTGGAGCTATTACCCTTTTAAAATGTTGTCCCATGTACAGTGTGTAATTTACTGACGGTCCCTAGATAGCCCCATAGGGATATGTAATGTCAATCCAAATGGACCATTATAACCGGGTCACAGCTGTGCTCTGAATGTATTATTACCTGGGTGCTGCCAGCTGTGGACAGTATTAAAACACACCAAGGAAATCAGTTACAGTACCCTTCATTCAGTCACATACAAGGTTTTCCTATTATTTTGCAAATCTCAGTTTTGGACGAGACTGACTTTATGACCAAAATTATCCTATTTATACTTACAGTAGAAGTACATTTTGACACGAGAATAGATGTTTCTGACTCATGTCAAATGCCACATATGCCATTTTTTTTAAACGAGAAGTCGCTTTTTAAAGGCAGTCGCTCTTTAAAACCAACCGAAAGTCGGTTATAGCGGTAACAAGGTTGGATTTTGACAACAGAAGAGCAACTTATCCAGCCATGATGCACAGTGCCCATATACACATGGAACAAGAGATGCGTTTTTTGGGGGGGCCTGTAAAGCCTGTATTTAGAAATGGGTTTTTTAAACCAAGCATAGCCCTCCTCTCAAAGAAGGCTGTTTTTTTTTTCGTCCTGCCCAATGCGTCTTGTCGTGGAAATTTCCTCTATTTACCAAATCATGAGGGCAAACCACAAGTCAGAGTTAGTTATCACAAAGTAAATTTTTTATTATATGAGCTCTATCACAACCCTGTGACTCTCAGATCAATTCAGTGTCTATCAATGAATTCTCTGAGAGCCCCCTCTACATTGCAACTGAGATCCTTTATAGCAAAGATCCACCCCCCCTAGACGACATGACAAACCACAGGTCTTAGGAACTTACACAAAGAAAGATTTTACTTCAGAGAGGAGTATCCCCTAGCCAGACAGAGTTGGCTATAAATTATCCTTCAGTTTGGTCTCCTAAACAAAGCTCTTATTTCGTCCTTGGTACAAAATGGTACCAAGACATTACCCCCACCCTATGACATATATCAAATTGTCATTTAGATACAACCAATTCTAAATAAAACCAATCCTGGACAGGCTCACGGAGCGGAGAGTGAGGCTATAGGTTAAGATAGGAGCAACAAAAGAGGGAGCATAGAATGATTCCAGACACTGCCATCCTCCTCTCCCCGATGGGAAAAGTAGGGAGTGACTGGCACACAGACACAGTGGAGCAAAAGATATGTTTACACATGATGGCACCTTGACCTCTCCCCTCTCTGCGGCCCAAACCACTTAGTCTTGACATAGAACAGATACTGCAACCCTGCCACAGTATTATACAAACACATTCTGATGAGAAGTAACTTACAAACATATGATGAATATAAAATATCTTACCTATGTTACCACCTAATTCTGATTATTCCCCAACAGTCTGCAAAGTAGTCTTGATAATCCAGCTGTAATGAACACGATGGGAGACAGAGAGCTGGTTTCAAGCACAGGGCGCAGCAGGTGTTACTGTAAGGGACCACAGGAGGAGGCAGGTAGCTGGGTCCAGGGGCAGGAAGAAGGTAATATACAGGTAGCTGGGTCCAGGGGCAGGCAGAAGGTCATACACAGGAGGAGGCAGGTAGCAGGGTCCAGGGGCAGGCAGAAGGTCATACACAGGAGGAGGCAGGTAGCTGGGTCCAGGGGCAGGAAGAAGGTCATACACAGGAGGAGGCAGGTAGCTGGGTCCAGGGGCAGGCAGAAGGTCATACACAGGAGGAGGCAGGTAGCTGGGTCCAGGGGCAGGAAGAAGGTCATACACAGGAGGAGGCAGGTAGCAGGGTCCAGGGGCAGGCAGAAGGTCATACACAGGAGGAGGCAGGTAGCTGGGTCCAGGGACAGGAAGAAGGTCATACACAGGAGGAGGCAGGTTGTTGGGTCCAGGGGCGGGCAGAAGGTCATACACAGGAGGAGGCAGGTATCTGGGTCCAGGGGCAGGAAGAAAGTCATACACAGGAGGAGGCAGGTAGCTGGGTCCAGGGACAGGGAGAAGGTCATACACAGGAGGAGGCAGGTAGCTGGGTCCAGGGGCAGGCAGGTCATACACAGGAGGAGCCAGGTAGCTGGGTCCAGGGGCAGGCAGAAGGTCATACACAGGAGGAGGCAGGTAGCTGGGTCCAGGGGCAGGCAGAAGGTCATACACAGGGGGTCCAACAAGGCAACGGTACAGGCAGGGAAAAGGCTGGTAAAGTAGTCCGGGAGATCAGGCAATAGGTTGATAATAGGAAACAGTACAGGCAGGGAAAAGGCTGGTAACGTAGTCAGGGAGATCAGGCAATAGGTTGGTAACAGGAAAACAGTACAGGCAGGGAATACGCGAAATGCGTGGTTAGTGAGGCAGGGGAGGAGTAAATACACAGGAGGAGTAAATACACAGGAGGAGTAAATACACAGGAGGAGTAAATACACAGGAGTAAATACACAGGAGGAGTAAATGCGCAGGAGGAGTAAATACGAGTCAATACACAGGAGGAGTAAATACGAGTCAATACACAGGAGGAGTAAATACACATGAGGAGTCAATACACAGGAGGAGTAAATACGAGTCAATACACAGGAGGAGTAAATACGAGTCAATACACAGGAGGAGTAAATACGAGTCAATACACAGGAGGAGTAAATACACAGGAGGAGTAAATACACAGGAGGAGTAAATACACAGGAGGAGTAAATACACAGGAGGAGTAAATACGAGTCAATACACAGGAGGAGTCAATACACAGGAGGAGTAAATACACAGGAGGAGTCAATACACAGGAGGAGTAAATACACAGGAGGAGTAAATACACAGGAGGAGTAAATACACAGGAGGAGTAAATACACAGGAGGAGTAAATACACAGGAGGAGTAAATACACAGGAGGAGTAAAGCACAGAGGAAAACTGAGCTCTGACAGACGTTTGTCACAAAACAAACAATACCTCACAGTGACGGGGTGCTATGAACTGAACTAAATAGTGTGTGATAATGACATACAGGTTTGTCAACAGGTGAACAGAATTCAGGTGATTGGGATCTGGAAAGTGAGCTGGAAAGTGATCTGCGTTCAGGGGATCTATGTGTTTGAGAGTGTCTGGTGAAACTAAGCACCACACCTGACAAACTGAGCTAATTTATCAGTTCAGTACACCGGGTCTTCCAGGCCAGTTGAATCAAAAATATGAAGTGCCTACGGCACTGTAGGACCAGGTTGTCTACCGCTGCCCTACTATAGTGAAAGCTGGTTTAGCAGCAATGCTTCTTTCTTATCCTGGCCATGCATTGGCCAAGGAGCCTATCAATAAAGGTTTGTTACTGGTCTACTGGTGAGGCTTTTCCTGTTCTGCTTTTGCATTATTCACAATTCACATAGGCCTTCCTGCAGTGCACTACTCCATTCTGCTTGTATCCATCCCCATTTCCAAAGAGCGCCCCTTGACCGGCCACACTTTAAAATGTTCAAGCCTACAACGCAATATCAACCGTAGGCCTAGGGCCTAGACTATATTCCCAGTTAACAATGAGCACTTGGCGTCCCTCCAGAGTGGTTGATCGACGTGTGACAATTATTTTTGTCAATTGGCCTCATTGACGTGGCACTCGCGGTAGGCTGCTTGGGTCACACAACCCAGTCAGCCTTCCCCTGCCCGCCTCCTGACCGGCGACACTACTGCTGTATTTTTTGGCAGAAATGCCTTCTTGATGCATTATCTTTGATATGCAAGAGACAGGCTAGACAGTGATGTAGGATTCTAGGTGTCATTTAGATGTCTAACACAAGATGGCAGCAGTGTGTGTGTGCAAAGTTTCACCACAGATCCAGTGAAGAATTACACAACTACACAATATTTTTTGTATTAAGTCTGCCAGGAGATTTTTTTTGTTGTTGTGCCGAATTCGATCCATTTATACATTTTCAAATACATAACTATAGAGAACATACAACAATTGATAATAATAATAGAACATTTTCATTTACACACTCCCAGGATGTCATCAATGATGGATCATTAGCTTATCTACAGAAAAGTTACTAACCTTCACACATTTAGATGGGGTGGGTGTGGAGTAAGAGACAACAGGGGTTCAAACTGTAGAACCCAGTTCCTACATTTGAATATAAAAATTGATTTTATCAAACAAAACTACGCTACATTTTATCTCTGGGATCTTCAGGATGACAAATCAGAGCAAGATCACTGAATGTAAGTACATTATCTACCTTCAGAGGTTAATGTATCAAACCAATTGCCTGATAAAAGGGTTTGTTGTTGTTGACTCTCCTCAAACAATAACATGGTACTTTTTGCTGTAATAGCTACTGTAAATTGGACACTGCAGTTAGATTAACAATAATTTAAGCTTTCTGCCCATGTAAGACATGTCTATGTCCCGGAAAGTTGGCTGTTGTTTACAATGTCATTCTAGTCACATTATCACATATTGATCAACAACTGTCCCGGTTTAGGGACACCTATCCTGTGGCTTGTCCACTGTTAATATTTACATCTACATCATGAATGGTCGTTTTGTTAGATAAAATCAGTCTTTTTTTTTCTTTCTTTGTCAGTCTTTCCCAAAAAGTATGTTTAGTTGGCGCCATCGATTTCAGTAATCCACTTGTTCATCATGCAGACAAAGGAATCCAAAAAAGCTACCGCTAAACTTTATTCAACTTTGTTTCTATCTAATCCTCAGGTACCCGAAACATGTAATTAAACTATAATATTTCATACGGAAAGTAGTATGTTCAATAGAAAAGTAAAATTAGCGCGTCTCCTCTTCGTTGCGTGCCAACAGACTGATTTACAACTGTGACTCCTAGTACCAAAACTCTAAGTTCATCCCCGTTTTGGAAGAAACAAGTCTGAAACCTTGAACAAAGACTGGTGACATCTAGTGGAAGCCAAAGGAATTGCAATCTGGGGGCTGGAATTGCATAGGACCAATACCTTTCCATTATACGAGCCTGGTACTTCAAAAAAAGGTTTTCTTTCGGGTTTTTGGCATATCAATTGTGTTATAGTCTCATACATTATTTAACGTTTCTACAAAACTTCAAATTCTATCCAACTATATGCATATCCTGGCTTCTGGGCCTGAGTAACAGGCAGTTTACTTTGGGCAAGTCAGTCAGACAGGAAGTGGAGAAAAAAAGGAATAAGTTTTACCACTATTATTGCACACTGAGTGAGTCCAACTTATTATGTGACTTTAGCAAATGTTTACTAAGGCTTGGCATAACAAAAGGTTTGAATATTTATTGACTCAAGACATTTTCAGCTTTTTATTTTTAACTCAATTGGATATATTTGGGGAAATAATTCCACTTTGACATAATGGTGTCTATTTATTCAGTCTGTAACACAACACAATGTGGAATGTGAATACTTTTGGTAAATTGCATTTTGTTCTAAAGAAAGAACAAAGATTTTTATTAAATGAACTTCACAACCAAAATGACTCTTCTCGTTGTATCTGTTTGGGAATTCACCTACTAGTTCATCAAACTGGGTATTCTTTTAATACAACTTGTCACATAACACACATCATTGTTCATCATCAGTGTCTTCAGGGCAGTAACTCAGGTCACTATCAGAGGCCTCCTGATGCCTCATAGGAGACTGGGAGCAACGGAGGAGTAATTGTGGTCACATAACACACATTACCTGTCATTGTTCATCATCAGTGTCTTCAGGGCAGTAACTCAGGTCACTATCAGAGGCCTCGTGATGCCTCATAGGAGACTGGGAGCAACGGAGGAGTAATTGTGGTCACATAACACACATTACCTGTCATTGTTCATCATCAGTGTCTTCAGGGCAGTAACTCAGGTCACTATCAGAGGCCTCGTGATGCCTCATAGGAGACTGGGAGCAACGGAGGAGTAATTGTGGTCACATAACACACATTACCTGTCATTGTTCATCATCAGTGTCTTCAGGGCAGTAACTCAGGTCACTATCAGAGGCCTCGTGATGCCTCATAGGAGACTGGGAGCAACGGAGGAGTAATTGTGGTCACATAATAGACTTTTATTCTGAGGTCTTGCCTGACAAGCTATGAAAATAGCAAGTGAACAGTGAATAAAACATTTGTGCAGGTTGCTAAACCATTCCGACCTCATTGCTAGACATGTTATGTTATCTATCATTATCCATTCATGACCAGGGGATTAGTCTGGCACCCAGCTGGGCACTTTGTCTAACAGAAAAACACAGTCAACCATTGTCATCATCCCTCAATTTTAAACCTAGCTCGAGAAATAACTTAATCTCGTTTGGAAGCTAATTCTACGCTTTGGTGACTTAGACTGACAGGCTTCAGATTGGATTCAGGCCGCTGACGCCGCTACACTATACGACTGTGACGTGTTTTGACCCTGGGTTAGTTTGAGTTTGTTGCTGCTATTGGTCCAGCGGTATACCGTTGCAGTCACACATGAGTTAGCTATATGAGTTAGCTACATGAGTTAGCTATACGAGTTAGCTCTATGAGTTAGCTACATGAGTTAGCTACATGAGTTCGCTACTGCAGCCAATATTTATTTGTGCCCTGGACACAAGTTGCACCTCATACGCTAATGTGACTCTTTCGTCTAAATTACACTAACTTAGAGCGTCATGGAAATACGATAGTAATTAGTACTTTCTACTTTGCACATTCTTCCATTGCAAAACTACCATTCCAGTATTTTACTTGCTATATTGTATTTACTTTGCCATCATGGCCTTTTTTGCCTTTACCTCCCTTCTCACCTCATTTGCTCACATTGTATATAGACTTGTTTATACTGCATTATTGACTGTATGTTTGTTTTTACTCCATGTGTAACTCTGTGTCGTTTTATCTGTCGAACTGCTTTGCTTTATCTTGGCCAGGTCGCAATTGTAAATGAGAACTTGTTCTCAACTTGCCTACCTGGTTAAATAAAGGTAAATAAATAAATAAATAAATAGTAGGAAACTACTTTGCCATATTATGATGTCATAAAATGTACTTTAGAAGATGCCAATTTTGCCATTACTGTTACTAGCAAAGTGAATGAAAAATAGCTAGCAGTGATAGCTAGCTAAAATAGAGTGGTCATCTCAATCTTAGTTAGCTGGCTAAAGTTATACAGCATCTACAGTCAATCTGGTGACATCACAATGATGACAAAAGGTTTACTACTAATTATTTGCCTTCTTTTTAAAAATTAAATTGTGTTTCCAAGCCAAATATTGAGGTAGGCTAGCTAGGTAGTTAGTGCCTTCAGAAGGTATTCACACGCCTGACTTTTTCCACATTTTGTTGTGTTACAGCCTGAATTTCAAATTGATTACATTAATCCTTTGTATTATTGTGTACATTATACTGAACAAATATATAAACTCAACATGTAGAGTGTTGGTCCCATGTTTCATGAGCTGAAATCAAAGATCCCAGATGTTTTCCATATGCACAAAAAATGTTTTTTATCTCAAATGTTATGCACAATTTGTTTACATCCCTGTTTGTGAGCATGGTAGCAGGTTTTAGCGGGTAGAATATTGGAGAACATTTAGAGTGCAGCTATAGTATGCTTAACAGTGCAAATATCATCAAGGAAAGACGCTTGGAGATGAGCAATTACAGGAAGCAATTACAGGAAGTGAACATTTAATAAACAGACATGAAACAGGACAGCACAGCGTCTGGACATGAAAAACATAACGACATTAATGCTGACACCAGGATGAAAGACAGGAACAGACAGATATAGAGAAGGCAAAACGTGATTGCAGATGGGGTACAGATGAGTCTAATGAAGCGCTGATGCGCATAACGAAGGTGACAGGTGTGCCCGCTTGGGCGCCACCAGGCATCCCACCTGGGCGAGCTTTAGTGTCTTCTCTAGTGTCTTCTCTATTGTCTTCTCTAGTGTCTTCTCTATTGTCCTCTCTATCGTCTTCTCTAGTGTCTTCTCTAGTTTCTTCTCTATTGTCTTCTCTATTGTCCTCTCTATTGTCTTCTCTAGTGTCTTCTCTATTGTCTTCTCTATTGTCTTCTCTAGTGTCTTCTCTATTGTCTTCTCTATTGTCTTCTCTAGTGTCTTCTCTATTGTCTTCTCTATTGTCTTCTCTATTGTCTTCTCTATTGTCCTCTCTATTGTCTTCTCTATTGTCCTCTCTATTGTCTTCTCTATTGTCTTCTCTAGTGTCTTCTCTATTGTCTTCTCTAGTGTCTTCTCTATTGTCCTCTCTATTGTCTTCTCTATTGTCCTTGAAAATAAAACGTTATTATTATTATGTAAGTCACGGCAATGGAAACTCTTTAATATCCAATCCCCATTTCATAAAATCCATTTTAAATTATGTGTGATAAAAGGCTTTCTGACTTTATCTGAAGGCTCTCTCTCTGGTCCTGCAGTTCAGTCTCAGTGAGACTCAGATCCACTATTAATGATGACACCAACTTCAGACCGTCTGGCCTCCATGTTCCTCAGCTCTGCTCTCTGCTCCATCACCATGTCTCTCAGCTCCTTCAGACCGTATAGCCTCCATGTTCCTCAGCTCTGCTCTCTGCTCCATCACCATGTCTCTCAGCTCCTTCAGACCGTATAGCCTCCATGTTCCTCAGCTCTGCTCTCCACTCTTCGCTCTCTGCTCCATCACCATGTCTCTCAGCTCCTTCAGACCGTATAGCCTCCATGTTCCTCAGCTCTGCTCTCTGCTCCATTACCATGTCTCTCAGCTCCTTCAGAACCGTCTAGCCTCCATGTTCCTCAGCTCCTTCAGACCGTATAGCCTCCATGTTCCTCAGCTCTGCTCTCTGCTCCATCACCATGTCTCTCAGCTCCTTCAGACCGTCTAGCCTCCATGCTCCTCAGCTCTGCTCTCCACCCTTCGATCTCTGCTCCATCACCATGTCTCTCAGCTCCTTCAGACCGTCTGGCCTCCATGTTCCTCAGCTCTGCTCTCTGCTCCATCACCATGTCTCTCAGCTCCTTCAGACCGTTTAGCCTCCATGCTCCTCAGCTCCGCTCTCTGCTCCATCACCATGTCTCTCAGCTCCTTCAGACCGTCTAGCCTCCATGCTCCTCAGCTCTGCTCTCCACCCTTCGCTCTCTGCTCCATCACCATGTTTCTCAGCTCCTTCAGACCGTATAGCCTCCATGTTCCTCAGCTCTGCTCTCTGCTCCATCACCATGTTTCTCAGCTCCTTCAGACCGTCTAGCCTCCATGCTCCTCAGCTCTGCTCTCCACCCTTCGATTTCTGCTCCATCACCATGTCTCTCAGCTCCTTCAGACCGTATAGCCTCCATGTTCCTCAGCTCTGCTCTCTGCTCCATCACCAGGTCTCTCAGCTCCTTCAGACCGTATAGCCTCCATGTTCCTCAGCTCCTTCAGACCGTATAGCCTCCATGTTCCTCAGCTCCGCTCTCTGCTCCATCACCATGTCTCTCACCTCTTTCAGCTCAGTCCAAATGTCAGGTGTGGTGGTGGTCTGGCCACTGTCTTCTGTTTGTGGTTTGTCTCTGTAGCTTCAGTCCCTTGTCTTTCACTCAAACTTCTTCTGACCACTCCACTCTCTCCCTGAGCCCATTCCCTAGACAGACAGAACAGCAACACCAGCATAACTAAATATTAAATAATATGTCTCAACCCATCTTCTCTGGCAAAATGTTCTCATGGTCAACAGAGCTGGTCATGGACTGTTGGATATGAGACAAAACAGCAGCAACACACAGGTGCATTTCTACTGTTTTGTAACTAATTACACTTTACTGATACACTTCCTCAGCAGAATGAGTAAAGCTTGAGAAGCCTTAGAAGCTTAGACATAAAGGGAATGTACATGAAAACAGCATACAATGAGTGAACCGGACAATGTATTGTCGTCTCTGCGTTATCATTATAAATGACAATATATTCACAATTGTATGTATTGATCAGACATTTATTTGATAATTTACAGTAGGCCAGCATAGACAAAATATTGATCAACGTGAACAGAGAAATAAAGGTGAGACAAAATGGTGAGACATCTGAGCGCGGCGTGGTGAGCGTACATATTCCTTTTATTAGGATGACGCCGACAAAAACAATAAACAATACAAAAACAACAGTGATGCTAAAGGCTATGTGCTACAAACAAAGTTAACTTCCCACCAAGACAGGTGGAAAAAAGCTGTCCCTGATTGAGAACCATACCCGGCCAGAACATAGAAATACAAATAATAGAATATAGAATACCCACCCCAACTCACACCCTGACCAAACCAAAATAGAGACATTGGCAGCTAATGGGGATCCATAATAAACCCCAGGAAGAGTAGCTGCTGCCTTGGCAGGAACTAATGGGGATCCATAATAAACCCCAGGAAGAGTAGCTGCTGCCTTGGCAGGAACTAATGGGGATCCATAATAAACCCCAGGAAGAGTAGCTGCTGCCTTGGTAGGAACTAATGGGGATCCATAATGAACCCCAGGAAGAGTAGCTGCTGCCATGGCAGAAAATAATGGGGGTCCATAATAAACCCCAGGAAGAGTAGCTGCTGCCTTGGCAGGAACTAATGGGGATCCATAATGAACCCCAGGAAGAGTAGCTGCTGCCTTGGCAGGAACTAATGGGGATCCATAATAAACCCCAGGAAGAGTAGCTGCTGCCTTGGCAGGAACTAATGGGGATCCATAATAAACCCCAGGAAGAGTAGCTGCTGCCTTGGTAGGAACTAATGGGGATCCATAATGAACCCCAGGAAGAGTAGCTGCTGCCTTGGCAGGAAATAATGGGGATCCATAATAAACCCCAGGAAGAGTAGCTGCTGCCTTGGCAGGAACTAATGGGGATCCATAATAAACCCCAGGAAGAGTAGCTGCTGCCGTGACAGGAACTAATGGGGATCCATAATAAACCCCAGGAACTAATGGGATCCATAATAAACCCCAGGAAGAGTAGCTACTGCCTTGACAGGAACTAATGGGGATCCATAATAAACCCCAGGAACTAATGAGGATCCATAATAAACCCCAGGAAGAGTAGCTGCTGCCTTGACAGGAACTAATGGAGATCCATAATAAACTCCAGGAACTAATGGGATCCATAATAAACCCCAGGAAGAGTAGCTGCTGCCTTGGCAGGAACTAATGGGGATCCATAATAAACCCCAGGAAGAGTAGCTGCTGCCTTGGCAGGAACTAATGGGGATCCATAATAAACCCCAGGAAGAGTAGCTGCTGCCTTGGCAGGAACTAATGGGGATCCATAATAAACCCCAGGAAGAGTAGCTGCTGCCTTGGTAGGAACTAATGGGGATCCATAATGAACCCCAGGAAGAGTAGCTGCTGCCTTGGCAGGAACTAATGGGGCTCCATAATAAACCCCAGGAACTAATGGGATCCATAATAAACCCCAGGAAGAGTAGCTGCTGCCTTGGTAGGAACTAATGGGGATCCATAATAAACCCCAGGAAGAGTAGCTGCTGCCTTGGCAGGAACTAATGGGGATCCATAATAAACCCCAGGAAGAGTAGCTGCTGCCATGGCAGGAACTAATGGGGATCCATAATAAACCCCAGGAAGAGTAGCTGCTGCCTTGGCAGGAACTAATGGGGATCCATAATAAACCCCAGGAAGAGTAGCTGCTGCCTTGGCAGGAACTAATGGGGATCCATAATAAACCCCAGGAAGAGTAGCTGCTGCCTTGGCAGGAACTAATGGGGATCCATAATAAACCCCAGGAAGAGTAGCTGCTGCCTTGGTAGGAACTAATGGGGATCCATAATGAACCCCAGGAAGAGTAGCTGCTGCCTTGGCAGGAACTAATGGGGATCCATAATGAACCCCAGGAAGAGTAGCTGCTGCCTTGGCAGGAAATAATGGGGATCCATAATAAACCCCAGGAAGAGTAGCTGCTGCCTTGGCAGGAACTAATGGGGATCCATAATAAACCCCAGGAAGAGTAGCTGCTGCCTTGGCAGGAACTAATGGGGATCCATAATAAACCCCAGGAACTAATGGGATCCATAATAAACCCCAGGAAGAGTAGCTGCTGCCTTGGTAGGAACTAATGGGGATCCATAATAAACCCCAGGAAGAGTAGCTGCTGCCTTGGCAGGAACTAATGGGGATCCATAATAAACCCCAGGAAGAGTAGCTGCTGCCATGGCAGGAACTAATGGGGATCCATAATAAACCCCAGGAAGAGTAGCTGCTGCCTTGGCAGGAACTAATGGGGATCCATAATAAACCCCAGGAAGAGTAGCTGCTGCCTTGGCAGGAACTAATGGGGATCCATAATAAACCCCAGGAAGAGTAGCTGCTGCCGTGACAGGAACTAATGGGGATCCATAATAAACCCCAGGAACTAATGGGATCCATAATAAACCCCAGGAAGAATAGCTACTGCCTTGACAGGAACTAATGGGGATCCATAATAAACCCCAGGAACTAATGAGGATCCATAATAAACCCCAGGAAGAGTAGCTGCTGCCTTGACAGGAACTAATGGAGATCCATAATAAACTCCAGGAACTAATGGGATCCATAATAAACCCCAGGAAGAGTAGCTGCTGCCTTGGCAGGAACTAATGGGGATCCATAATAAACCCCAGGAAGAGTAGCTGCTGCCTTGGCAGGAACTAATGGGGATCCATAATAAACCCCAGGAAGAGTAGCTGCTGCCTTGGCAGGAACTAATGGGGATCCATAATAAACCCCAGGAAGAGTAGCTGCTGCCTTGGTAGGAACTAATGGGGATCCATAATGAACCCCAGGAAGAGTAGCTGCTGCCTTGGCAGGAAATAATGGGGATCCATAATAAACCCCAGGAAGAGTAGCTGCTGCCTTGGCAGGAACTAATGGGGCTCCATAATAAACCCCAGGAACTAATGGGATCCATAATAAACCCCAGGAAGAGTAGCTGCTGCCTTGGTAGGAACTAATGGGGATCCATAATAAACCCCAGGAAGAGTAGCTGCTGCCTTGGCAGGAACTAATGGGGATCCATAATAAACCCCAGGAAGAGTAGCTGCTGACATGGCAGGAACTAATGGGGATCCATAATAAACCCCAGGAAGAGTATCTGCTGCCTTGGCAGGAACTAATGGGGATCCATAATAAACCCCAGGAAGAGTAGCTGCTGCCTTGATAGGAACTAATGGGGATCCATAATAAACCCCAGGAAGAGTAGCTGCTGCCTTGACAGGAACTAATGGGGATCCATAATAAACCCCAGGAACTAATGAGATCCATAATAAACCCCAGGAAGAGTAGCTACTGCCTTGACAGGAACTAATGGGGATCCATAATAAACCCCAGGAACTAATGGGGATCCATAATAAACCCCAGGAAGAGTAGCTGCTGCCTTGACAGGAACTAATGGAGATCCATAATAAACCCCAGGAACTAATGGGATCTATAATAAGCCCCAGGAAGAGTAGCTGCTGCCTTGGCAGGAACTAATGGGGATCCATAATAAACCCCAGGAAGAGTAGCTGCTGCCTTGGCAGGAACTAATGGGGATCCATAATAAACCCCATGAAGAGTAGCTGCTGCCTTGACAGGAACTAATGGGGATTCATAATAAACCCCAGGAAGAGTAGCTGCTGCCTTGGTAGGAACTAATGGGGATCCATAATGAACCCCAGGAAGAGTAGCTGCTGCCTTGGCCGGAACTAATGGGGATCCATAATAAACCCCAGGAAGAGTATCTGCTGCCTTGGCAGGAACTAATGGGGATCCATAATAAACCCCAGGAAGAGTAGCTGCTGCCTTGATAGGAACTAATGGGGATCCATAATAAACCCCAGGAAGAGTAGCTGCTGCCTTGACAGGAACTAATGGGGATCCATAATAAACCCCAGGAACTAATGAGATCCATAATAAACCCCAGGAAGAGTAGCTACTGCCTTGACAGGAACTAATGGGGATCCATAATAAACCCCAGGAACTAATGGGGATCCATAATAAACCCCAGGAAGAGTAGCTGCTGCCTTGACAGGAACTAATGGAGATCCATAATAAACCCCAGGAACTAATGGGATCCATAATAAGCCCCAGGAAGAGTAGCTGCTGCCTTGGCAGGAACTAATGGGGATCCATAATAAACCCCAGGAAGAGTAGCTGCTGCCTTGGCAGGAACTAATGGGGATTCATAATAAACCCCAGGAAGAGTAGCTGCTGCCTTGGTAGGAACTAATGGGGATCCATAATGAACCCCAGGAAGAGTAGCTGCTGCCTTGGCAGGAACTAATGGGGATCCATAATAAACCCCAGGAAGAGTAGCTGCTGCCTTGGTAGGAACTAATGGGGATCCATAATAAACCCCAGGAAGAGTAGCTGCTGCCTTGGCAGGAACTAATGGGGATCCATAATAAACCCCAGGAAGAGTAGCTACTGCCTTGGCAGGAACTAATGGAGATCCATAATAAACCCCAGGAAGAGTAGCTGCTGCCTTGGCAGGAACTAATGGGGATCCATTATAAACCCCAGGAAGAGTAGCTTCTGCCTTGGCAGGAACTAATGGGGATCCATAATAAACCCCAGGAAGAGTAGCTGCTGCCTTGACAGGAACTAATGGGGATTCATAATAAACCCCAGGAAGAGTAGCTGCTGCCTTGGCAGGAACTAATGGGGATCCATAATAAACCCCAGGAAGAGTAGCTGCTGCCTTGACAGGAACTAATGGGGATTCATAATAAACCCCAGGATGAGTAGCTGCTGCCTTGGGAGGAACTAATGGGGATCCATAATAAACCCCAGGAAGAGTAGCTGCTGCCTTGACAGGAACTAATGGGGATTCATAATAAACCCCAGGAAGAGTAGCTGCTGCCTTGGCAGGAACTAATGGGGATCCATAATAAACCCCAGGAAGAGTAGCTGATTCCTTGACAGGAACTAATAGGGATCCATAATAATCCCCAGGAAGAGTAGCTGCTGCCTTGGCAGGAACTAATGGGGATCCATAATAAACCCCAGGAAGAGTAGCTGCTGCCTTGGCAGGAACTAATGGGGATCCATAATAAACCCCAGGAAGAGTAGCTGCTGCCTTGGCAGGAACTAATGGGGATCCATAATAAACCCCAGGAAGAGTAGCTGCTGCCTTGGTAGGAACTAATGGGGATCCATAATGAACCCCAGGAAGAGTAGCTGCTGCCTTGGCAGGAAATAATGGGGATCCATAATAAACCCCAGGAAGAGTAGCTGCTGCCTTGGCAGGAACTAATGGGGCTCCATAATAAACCCCAGGAACTAATGGGATCCATAAAAAACCCCAGGAAGAGTAGCTGCTGCCTTGGTAGGAACTAATGGGGATCCATAATAAACCCCAGGAAGAGTAGCTGCTGCCTTGGCAGGAACTAATGGGGATCCATAATAAACCCCAGGAAGAGTAGCTGCTGACATGGCAGGAACTAATGGGGATCCATAATAAACCCCAGGAAGAGTAGCTGCTGCCTTGGCAGGAACTAATGGGGATCCATAATAAACCCCAGGAAGAGTAGCTGCTGCCTTGATAGGAACTAATGGGGATCCATAATAAACCCCAGGAAGAGTAGCTGCTGCCTTGACAGGAACTAATGGGGATCCATAATAAACCCCAGGAACTAATGGGATCCATAATAAACCCCAGGAAGAGTAGCTACTGCCTTGACAGGAACTAATGGGGATCCATAATAAACCCCAGGAACTAATGGGGATCCATAATAAACCCCAGGAAGAGTAGCTGCTGCCTTGGCAGGAACTAATGGGGATCCATAATAAACCCCAGGAAGAGTAGCTACTGCCTTGGCAGGAACTAATGGAGATCCATAATAAACCCCAGGAAGAGTAGCTGCTGCCTTGGCAGGAACTAATGGGGATCCATTATAAACCCCAGGAAGAGTAGCTTCTGCCTTGGCAGGAACTAATGGGGATCCATAATAAACCCCAGGAAGAGTAGCTGCTGCCTTGACAGGAACTAATGGGGATTCATAATAAACCCCAGGAAGAGTAGCTGCTGCCTTGGCAGGAACTAATGGGGATCCATAATAAACCCCAGGATGAGTAGCTGCTGCCTTGGGAGGAACTAATGGGGATCCATAATAAACCCCAGGAAGAGTAGCTGCTGCCTTGACAGGAACTAATGGGGATTCATAATAAACCCCAGGAAGAGTAGCTGCTGCCTTGGCAGGAACTAATGGGGATCCATAATAAACCCCAGGAAGAGTAGCTGCTGCCTTGACAGGAACTAATAGGGATCCATAATAATCCCCAGGAAGAGTAGCTGCTGCCTTGGTAGGAACTAATGGGGATCCATAATAAATACAAATATCATGTAGAAGTGAATAACTTAGGCTTTAGGAAATGCAAACTACTATAGAGATTGATGGGAGGGGAGCCGGGAGAGGAGGGAGACCCATGTATCCCACTTCAATCAACCAGGCTTTCAGTCACCCACTAGGCTTCAGTCACCCCCTTGGCTTCAGTCACCCCCTTGGCTTCAGTCACCCCCTTGGCTTCAGTCACCCACTAGGCTTCAGTCACCCACTTGGCTTCAGTCACCCACTTGGCTTCAGTCACCCCCTTGGCTTCAGTCACCCACTTGGCTTCAGTCACCCACTAGGCTTCAGTCACCCACTAGGCTTCAGTCACCCACTAGGCTTCAGTCACCCACTTGGCTTCAGTCACCCATTTGGCTTCAGTCACCCACTAGGCTTCAGTCACCCACTAGGCTTCAGTCACCCACTTGGCTTCAGTCACCCACTAGGCTTCAGTCACCCACTAGGCTTCAGTCACCCACTTGGCTTCAGTCACCCACTAGGCTTAAGTCACCCACTAGGCTTCAGTCACCCCCTTGGCTTCAGTCACCCACTAGGCTTCAGTCACCCACTTGGCTTCAGTCACCCACTTGGCTTCAGTCACCCCCTTGGCTTCAGTCACCCACTTGGCTTCAGTCACCCACTAGGCTTCAGTCACCCACTAGGCTTCAGTCACCCCCTTGGCTTCAGTCACCCACTAGGCTTCAGTCACCCACTAGGCTTCAGTCACCCACTAGGCTTCAGTCACCCCCTTGGCTTCAGTCACCCACTAGGCTTCAGTCACCCACTAGGCTTCAGTCACCCACTAGGCTTCAGTCACCCACTAGGCTTCAGTCACCCCCTTGGCTTCAGTCACCCACTAGGCTTCAGTCACCCACTAGGCTTCAGTCACCCACTAGGCTTCAGTCACCCACTAGGCTTCAGTCACCCCCTTGGCTTCAGTCACCCACTAGGCTTCAGTCACCCCCTTGGCTTCAGTCACCCACTAGGCTTCAGTCACCCACTAGGCTTCAGTCACCCACTAGGCTTCAGTCACCCACTAGGCTTCAGTCACCCCCTTGGCTTCAGTCACCCCCTTGGCTTCAGTCACCCCCTTGGCTTCAGTCACCCACTAGGCTTCAGTCACCCCCTTGGCTTCAGTCACCCCCTTGGCTTCAGTCACCCACTAGGCTCCAAGATTGAATTGGGAGACAAATACAGCTTTGACCTCCTGTCTCACTGGGCAGACAGGGGTCCTGGGATGGACAGATCAGGCCTGTCTCACTGGGCAGACAGGGGTCCTGGGATGGACAGATCAGGCCTGTCTCACTGGGCAGACAGGGGTCCTGGGATGGACAGATCAGGCCTGTCTCACTGGGCAGACAGGGGTCCTGGGATGGACAGATCAGGCCTGTCTCACTGGGCAGACAGGGGTCCTGGGATGGACAGATCAGGCCTGTCTCACTGGGCAGACAGGGGTCCTGGGATGGACAGATCAGGCCTCTCTCACTGGGCAGACAGGGGTCCTGGGATGGACAGATCAGGCCTCTCTCACTGGGCAGACAGGGGTCCTGGGATGGACAGATCAGGCCTGTCTCACTGGGCAGACAGGGGTCCTGGGATGGACAGATCAGGCCTCTCTCACTGGGCAGACAGGGGTCCTGGGATGGACAGATCAGGCCTCTCTCACTGGGCAGACAGGGGTCCTGGGATGGACAGATCAGGCCTCTCTCACTGGGCAGACAGGGGTCCTGGGATGGACAGATCAGGCCTGTCTCACTGGGCAGACAGGGGTCCTGGGATGGACAGATCAGGCCTGTCTCACTGGGCAGACAGGGGTCCTGGGATGGACAGATCAGGCCTCTCTCACTGGGCAAACAGGGGTCCTGGGATGGACAGATCAGGCCTCTCTCACTGGGCAGACAGGGGTCCTGGGATGGACAGATCAGGCCTGTCTCACTGGGCAGACAGGGGTCCTGGGATGGAAAGATCAGGCCTCTCTCACTGGGCAGACAGGGGTCCTGGGATGGACAGATCAGGCCTCTCACTGGGCAGACAGGGGTCCTGGGATGGACAGATCAGGCCTCTCTCACTGGGCAGACAGGGGTCCTGGGATGGACAGATCAGGCCTCTCTCACTGGGCAGACAGGGGTCCTGGATGGACAGATCAGGCCTGTCTCACTGGGCAGACAGGGGTCCTGGGATGGACAGATCAGGCCTCTCTCACTGGGCAGACAGGGGTCCTGGGATGGACAGATCAGGCCTCTCTCACTGGGCAAACAGGGGTCCTGGGATGGACAGATCAGGCCTCTCTCACTGGGCAGACAGGGGTCCTGGGATGGACAGATCAGGCCTGTCTCACTGGGCAGACAGGGGTCCTGGGATGGACAGATCAGGCCTCTCTCACTGGGCAGACAGGGGTCCTGGGATGGACAGATCAGGCCTGTCTCACTGGGCAGACAGGGGTCCTGGGATGGACAGCAAGCACAGCTTCCCCACGTACAGCGCTGTATTAAGGATGACCTCGTTGAAGAGGAGACCCAGAAGCCTGTCTCCGTTGCCTTGGGAAAGCTGTGTTTGCCTGGGAAACTGTGCAGACGGAGTAGATGTTTAATTTTCTGAAATGTGTATCATTACAGCTTGATGACAGTAGAAAGACAGAAGGAGATGGATCAGCCCCCATGACACAAGCTACATCAGCTGTATGATAAGAACCCCCCATCATCAGCATTATCCCCCATGACACAAGCTACATCAGCTGTATGATAAGAACCCCCCATCATCAGCATTATCCCCCATGACACAAGCTACATCAGCTGTATGATAAGAACCCCCCATCATCAGCATTATCCCCCATGACACAAGCTACATCAGCTGTATGATAAGAATACCCCCCATCATCATGATTATCCCCCATGACACAAGCTACATCAGCTGTATGATAAGAACCCCCCATCATCATGATTATCCCCCATGACACAAGCTACATCAGCTGTATGATAAGAACCCCCCCATCATCATGATTATCCCCCATGACACAAGCTACATCAGCTGTATGATAAGAATACCCCCCCCCCCCCCCAAAAAAAAATGTTGGCTACCGTGTCAGATTCATCCAACTCTGATTACTTAGGGTCAGCGCTAGCAAGATCTACTGATCCCCTGTCAATGATGGTAAAGTGTCTGTCTTCAGGATTAGCTTCCTGGACAGATCCATTAAATGTTATCCCCAATTGATGAAGCAACTTCACTGAAAATGAACTGTGCACTGCTGTCAGATGTTTTCATTCTTCAGAGAATAGTGTAAGGTCTCTGTCTCTCTCTCTCTCTCTCTCTCTCTCTCAATGGTATGGTATAATTTACAGCTAACACCCTAACTAATGCCAGGCCTGTATTTAGCGTTCCATCTTTGCCCAATCACAGTTAATGCCCCCTATCGCCGGGTGGATTAGCGGGAAGGCCATGATTTGTGATGTCATCGGAGCGGCTACGACCTTTAACCAGCAAAGCTCTATTTTTGGAAAGGCTCATAATTTCCTAAAACCCAAATCCTCAAAATCCTTTTGATTTTAATACTTTTAATAGCATTGGAGGTCATATTTCTGTCAAAAATGTGTCTTTGTTTCTGTCTGTGTGTTTCCTGTCTGTTTCCTGTCTGTGTGTTTCCTGTCTGTGTGTTCCCTGTCTGTGTGTTCCTGTCTGTGTGTTTCCTGTCTGTGTGTTTCCTGTCTGTCTGTTTCCTGTCTGTGTGTTTCCTGTCTGTGTGTTTCCTGTCTGTCTGTTTCCTGTCTGTGTGTTTCCTGTCTGTCTGTTTCCTGTCTGTCTGTTTCCTGTCTGTGTGTTTCCTGTCTGTGTGTTTCCTGTCTGTGTGTTTCCTGTCTGTCTGTTTCCTGTCTGTCTGTTTCCTGTCTGTGTGTTTCCTGTCTGTGTGTTTCCTGTCTGTATGTTTCCTGTCTGTGTGTTTCTTGTCTGTCTGTTCCCTGTCTGTCTGTTTCCTCTCCGGTGTGTTTCCTGTCTGTCTGTTTCCTGTCTGTGTGTGTTCCCTGTCTGTCTGTTTCCTCTCCGGTGTGTTTCCTGTCTGTCTGTTTCCTCTCCGGTGTGTTTCCTGTCTGTCTGTTTCCTCTCCGGTGTGTTTCCTGTCTGTCTGTTTCCTGTCTGTGTGTGTTCCCTGTCTGTCTGTTTCCTCTCCGGTGTGTTTCCTGTCTGTCTGTTCCCTATCTGTGTGTTTCCTGTCTGTGTGTTCCTGTCTGTGTGTTCCCTGTCTGTGTGTTCCTGTCTGTCTGTTTCCTGTCTGTGTGTGTTCCCTGTCTGTGTGTTTCCTGTCTGTGTGTGTTCCCTGTCTGTGTGTTTCCTGTCTGTGTGTTCCTGTCTGTGTGTTTCCTGTCTGTGTGTTCCCTGTCTGTCTATTTCCTGTCTGTGTGTGTTCCCTGTCTGTGTGTTTCTTGTCTGTCTGTTCCCTGTCTGTCTGTTTCCTCTCCGGTGTGTTTCCTGTCTGTCTGTTTCCTGTCTGTCTGTTTCCTCTCCGGTGTGTTTCCTGTCTGTCTGTTTCCTGTCTGTGTGTGTTCCCTGTCTGTCTGTTCCCTGTCTGTCTGTTTCCTCTCCGGTGTGTTTCCTGTCTGTCTGTTTCCTGTCTGTGTGTGTTCCCTGTCTGTCTGTTTCCTGTCTGTGTGTGTTCCCTGTCTGTGTGTTTCCTGTCTGTGTGTTCCTGTCTGTGTGTTTCCTGTCTGTGTGTTCCTGTCTGTGTGTTTCCTGTCTGTGTGTTCCCTGTCTGTCTATTTCCTGTCTGTGTGTGTTCCCTGTCTGTGTGTTTCCTGTCTGTGTGTTTCCTGTCTGTCCACATTCATACTTTAGGGCCCAAATAACTTGCAACACAACTACAAAATTACTGACCACAACTACTGACCAAAACTACTGACCACAACTACTGCCCTGAATTGCACTAGCCCTGGCCTAGCTATGGTCCTGGGTATAGTTAGCTATCTATAGTCTACACTACAAATTACAACTACTTAAATTAGCCTACATTAGCATATTAGCATATAATAATTCTATATATATGATTGTAACTCTTGAATCGTTCAAGCTAAGGACCTCAAAACAACGTTCCCATGTTCAGGCTGTCATATCCTATCAATCGATCAATACATTAATCAATACTTTTTATCTACCTACTTTCTCAACTATAACCAGTTACCACCATTATAACATATTTCAAAACCTACTATACAGCTAACATACTTTAAAACAAGCTAGCAAACACACCAGATTTACTTCAGGAAATGTCCTTTCAGCCTAAAGAGTTTATTAATTAGACAGAAATACAGCTAGCCCCACTGTATCAGTAGGTCTACAGCCAGCTATCAGTAGGTCTACATACAAATCTATTCTACAGCTAGCTATCAGTAGGTCTACATACAAACCTATTCTACAGCTATCAGTAGGTCTATATACAAACCTACTCTACAGCTAGCTATCAGTAGGTCTACATACAAACCTATTCTACAGCTAGCTATCAGTAGGTCCACATACAAACCTATTCTACAGCTAGTTATCAGTAGGTCTACATACAAACCTACTCTACAGCTAGCTATCAGTAGGTCTACATACAAATATATTCTACAGCTAGCTATCAGTAGGTCTACATACAAACCTACTCTACAGTTAGCTATCAGTAGGTCTACATACAAATCTACTCTACAGCTAGCTATCAGTAGGTCTACATACAAACCTATTCTACAGCTAGCTATCAGTAGGTCTACATACAAACCTATTCTATAGCTAGTTATCAGTAGGTGTACAGCTAGCTATCAGTAGGTCTACATAAAAACCGATTCTATAGCTAGCTATCAGTAGGTATACAGCTAGCTATCAGTAGGTCTACAGCTACCTATCAGTAGGTCTACATACAAACCTACTCTACAGCTAGCTATCAGTAGGTCTATATACAAACCTATTCTATAGCTAGCTATCAGTAGGTCTATATACAAACGTATTCTACAGCTAGCTATCAGTAGGTCTACATACAAACATATTCTATAGCTAGATATCAATAGGTATACATACAAACCTATTCTACGGCTAGCTAACTGTAGGTCTACATACAAACCTATTCTACAGCTAGTTATCAGTAGGTCCACAGCTAGCTATCAGTAGGTCTACATACAAACCTATTCTACAGCTAGCTATCAGTAGGTCTACATACAAACCTATTCTACAGCTATCAGTCGGTCTACATACAAACGTATTCTACAGCTAGCTATCAGTAGGTCTACATACAAACCTATTCTACAGCTATCAGTAGATCTACATACAAACCTATTCTACAGCTAGCTATCAGTAGGTCTACATACAAACCTATTCTACAGCTATCAGTAGGTCTACATACAAACGTATTCTACAGCTAGCTATCAGTAGGTCTACATACAAACCTATTCTACAGCTATCAGTAGGTCTACATACAAACCTATTCTACAGCTAGCTATCAGTAGGTCTACAGCTAGCTATCAGGAGGTCTACATACAAACCTATTCTACAGCTAGCTATCAGTAGGTCTACATACAAACATATTCTACAGCTAGCTATCAGTAGGTCTACATACAAACCTATTCTACAGCTAGCTATCAGTAGGTCTACAACTATCTATCAGTAGGTCTACATACAAACCTATTCTACAGCTAGCTATCAGTAGGTCTACATACAAACCTATTCTGCAGCTATAAGTAGGTCTACATACAAACCTATTCTACAGCTAGCTATCAGTAGGTCTACAGCTAGCTATCAGTATGTCTACATACAAACCTACTCTACAGCTAGCTATCAGTAGGTCTACAGATGGATATTAGTGGGTCTATATACAAACCTATTCTATAGCTAGCTATCAGTAGGTCTACAGCTAGCTATTAGTAGGTCTACAGCTAGCTATTAGCAGGTCTACAGCTGGATATCAGTAGGTCTACATACAAACCTATTCTACAGCTATCTATCAGTAGGTCTACATACAAACCTATTCTACAGCTAGCTATCAGAAGGTCTACAGCTATCTATCAGTAGGTCTACATACAAACCTATTCTACAGCTAGCTATCAGTAGGTCTACATGCAAACCGATTCTACAGCTATCAGTAGGTCTACAGCTAGCTATCAGTAGGTCTACATACAAACCTATTCTACAGCTAGCTATCAGTAGGTCTACAGCTAGCTATCAGTAGCTCTACATGCAAACCGATTCTACAGCTATCAGTAGGTCTACAGCTAGCTATCGGTAGGTCTACATACAAACCTATTCTACAGCTAGCTATCAGTAGGTCTACAGCTAGCTATCAGGAGGTCTACATACAAACCTATTCTACAGCTAGCTATCAGTAGGTCTACATACAAACATATTCTACAGCTAGCTATCAGTAGGTCTACATACAAACCTATTCTACAGCTAGCTATCAGTAGGTCTACAACTATCTATCAGTAGGTCTACATACAAACCTATTCTACAGCTAGCTATCAGTAGGTCTACATACAAACCTATTCTGCAGCTATAAGTAGGTCTACATACAAACCTATTCTACAGCTAGCTATCAGTAGGTCTACAGCTAGCTATCAGTATGTCTACATACAAACCTACTCTACAGCTAGCTATCAGTAGGTCTACAGATGGATATTAGTGGGTCTATATACAAACCTATTCTATAGCTAGCTATCAGTAGGTCTACAGCTAGCTATTAGTAGGTCTACAGCTAGCTATTAGCAGGTCTACAGCTGGATATCAGTAGGTCTACATACAAACCTATTCTACAGCTATCTATCAGTAGGTCTACATACAAACCTATTCTACAGCTAGCTATCAGAAGGTCTACAGCTATCTATCAGTAGGTCTACATACAAACCTATTCTACAGCTAGCTATCAGTAGGTCTACATGCAAACCGATTCTACAGCTATCAGTAGGTCTACAGCTAGCTATCAGTAGGTCTACATACAAACCTATTCTACAGCTAGCTATCAGTAGGTCTACAGCTAGCTATCAGTAGCTCTACATGCAAACCGATTCTACAGCTATCAGTAGGTCTACAGCTAGCTATCGGTAGGTCTACATACAAACCTATTCTACAGCTAGCTATCAGTAGGTCTACAGCTAGCTATCAGGAGGTCTACATACAAACCTATTCTACAGCTAGCTATCAGTAGGTCTACATACAAACATATTCTACAGCTAGCTATCAGTAGGTCTACATACAAACCTATTCTACAGCTAGCTATCAGTAGGTCTACAACTATCTATCAGTAGGTCTACATACAAACCTATTCTACAGCTAGCTATCAGTAGGCCTACATACAAACCTATTCTATAGCTAGTTATCAGTAGGTGTACAGCTAGCTATCAGTAGGTCTACATAAAAACCGATTCTATAGCTAGCTATCAGTAGGTATACAGCTAGCTATCAGTAGGTCTACAGCTACCTATCAGTAGGTCTACATACAAACCTACTCTACAGCTAGCTATCAGTAGGTCTATATACAAACCTATTCTATAGCTAGCTATCAGTAGGTCTATATACAAACGTATTCTACAGCTAGCTATCAGTAGGTCTACATACAAACATATTCTATAGCTAGATATCAATAGGTATACATACAAACCTATTCTACGGCTAGCTAACTGTAGGTCTACATACAAACCTATTCTACAGCTAGTTATCAGTAGGTCCACAGCTAGCTATCAGTAGGTCTACATACAAACCTATTCTACAGCTAGCTATCAGTAGGTCTACATACAAACCTATTCTACAGCTATCAGTCGGTCTACATACAAACGTATTCTACAGCTAGCTATCAGTAGGTCTACATACAAACCTATTCTACAGCTATCAGTAGGTCTACATACAAACCTATTCTACAGCTAGCTATCAGTAGGTCTACATACAAACCTATTCTACAGCTATCAGTAGGTCTACATACAAACGTATTCTACAGCTAGCTATCAGTAGGTCTACATACAAACCTATTCTACAGCTATCAGTAGGTCTACATACAAACCTATTCTACAGCTAGCTATCAGTAGGTCTACAGCTAGCTATCAGGAGGTCTACATACAAACCTATTCTACAGCTAGCTATCAGTAGGTCTACATACAAACATATTCTACAGCTAGCTATCAGTAGGTCTACATACAAACCTATTCTACAGCTAGCTATCAGTAGGTCTACAACTATCTATCAGTAGGTCTACATACAAACCTATTCTACAGCTAGCTATCAGTAGGTCTACATACAAACCTATTCTGCAGCTATAAGTAGGTCTACATACAAACCTATTCTACAGCTAGCTATCAGTAGGTCTACAGCTAGCTATCAGTATGTCTACATACAAACCTACTCTACAGCTAGCTATCAGTAGGTCTACAGATGGATATTAGTGGGTCTATATACAAACCTATTCTATAGCTAGCTATCAGTAGGTCTACAGCTAGCTATTAGTAGGTCTACAGCTAACTATTAGCAGGTCTACAGCTGGATATCAGTAGGTCTACATACAAACCTATTCTACAGCTATCTATCAGTAGGTCTACATACAAACCTATTCTACAGCTAGCTATCAGAAGGTCTACAGCTATCTATCAGTAGGTCTACATACAAACCTATTCTACAGCTAGCTATCAGTAGGTCTACATACAAACATATTCTACAGCTAGCTATCAGTAGGTCTACATACAAACCTATTCTACAGCTAGCTATCAGTAGGTCTACAACTATCTATCAGTAGGTCTACATACAAACCTATTCTACAGCTAGCTATCAGTAGGTCTACATACAAACCTATTCTGCAGCTATAAGTAGGTCTACATACAAACCTATTCTACAGCTAGCTATCAGTAGGTCTACAGCTAGCTATCAGTATGTCTACATACAAACCTACTCTACAGCTAGCTATCAGTAGGTCTACAGATGGATATTAGTGGGTCTATATACAAACCTATTCTATAGCTAGCTATCAGTAGGTCTACAGCTAGCTATTAGTAGGTCTACAGCTAGCTATTAGCAGGTCTACAGCTGGATATCAGTAGGTCTACATACAAACCTATTCTACAGCTATCTATCAGTAGGTCTACATACAAACCTATTCTACAGCTAGCTATCAGAAGGTCTACAGCTATCTATCAGTAGGTCTACATACAAACCTATTCTACAGCTAGCTATCAGTAGGTCTACATGCAAACCGATTCTACAGCTATCTTTAGGTCTACAGCTAGCTATCAGTAGGTCTACATACAAACCTATTCTACAGCTAGCTATCAGTAGGTCTACAGCTAGCTATCAGTAGCTCTACATGCAAACCGATTCTACAGCTATCAGTAGGTCTACAGCTAGCTATCGGTAGGTCTACATACAAACCTATTCTACAGCTAGCTATCAGTAGGTCTACAGCTAGCTATCAGGAGGTCTACATACAAACCTATTCTACAGCTAGCTATCAGTAGGTCTACATACAAACATATTCTACAGCTAGCTATCAGTAGGTCTACATACAAACCTATTCTACAGCTAGCTATCAGTAGGTCTACAACTATCTATCAGTAGGTCTACATACAAACCTATTCTACAGCTAGCTATCAGTAGGTCTACATACAAACCTATTCTGCAGCTATAAGTAGGTCTACATACAAACCTATTCTACAGCTAGCTATCAGTAGGTCTACAGCTAGCTATCAGTATGTCTACATACAAACCTACTCTACAGCTAGCTATCAGTAGGTCTACAGCTGGATATTAGTGGGTCTATATACAAACCTATTCTATAGCTAGCTATCAGTAGGTCTACAGCTAGCTATTAGTAGGTCTACAGCTAACTATTAGCAGGTCTACAGCTGGATATCAGTAGGTCTACATACAAACCTATTCTACAGCTATCTATCAGTAGGTCTACATACAAACCTATTCTACAGCTAGCTATCAGAAGGTCTACAGCTATCTATCAGTAGGTCTACATACAAACCTATTCTACAGCTAGCTATCAGTAGGTCTACATGCAAACCGATTCTACAGCTATCAGTAGGTCTACAGCTAGCTATCACTAGGTCTACATACAAACCTATTCTACAGCTAGCTATCAGTAGGTCTACAGCTAGCTATCAGTAGCTCTACATGCAAACCGATTCTACAGCTATCAGTAGGTCTACAACTATCTATCAGTAGGTCTACATACAAACCTATTCTACAGCTAGCTATCAGTAGGTCTACATACAAACCTATTCTGCAGCTATAAGTAGGTCTACATACAAACCTATTCTACAGCTAGCTATCAGTAGGTCTACAGCTAGCTATCAGTATGTCTACATACAAACCTACTCTACAGCTAGCTATCAGTAGGTCTACAGATGGATATTAGTGGGTCTATATACAAACCTATTCTATAGCTAGCTATCAGTAGGTCTACAGCTAGCTATTAGTAGGTCTACAGCTAGCTATTAGCAGGTCTACAGCTGGATATCAGTAGGTCTACATACAAACCTATTCTACAGCTAGCTATCAGAAGGTCTACAGCTATCTATCAGTAGGTCTACATACAAACCTATTCTACAGCTAGCTATCAGTAGGTCTACATGCAAACCGATTCTACAGCTATCAGTAGGTCTACAGCTAGCTATCAGTAGGTCTACATACAAACCTATTCTACAGCTAGCTATCAGTAGGTCTACAGCTAGCTATCAGTAGCTCTACATGCAAACCGATTCTACAGCTATCAGTAGGTCTACAGCTAGCTATCGGTAGGTCTACATACAAACCTATTCTACAGCTAGCTATCAGTAGGTCTACAGCTAGCTATCAGGAGGTCTACATACAAACCTATTCTACAGCTAGCTATCAGTAGGTCTACATACAAACATATTCTACAGCTAGCTATCAGTAGGTCTACATACAAACCTATTCTACAGCTAGCTATCAGTAGGTCTACAACTATCTATCAGTAGGTCTACATACAAACCTATTCTACAGCTAGCTATCAGTAGGTCTACATACAAACCTATTCTGCAGCTATAAGTAGGTCTACATACAAACCTATTCTACAGCTAGCTATCAGTAGGTCTACAGCTAGCTATCAGTATGTCTACATACAAACCTACTCTACAGCTAGCTATCAGTAGGTCTACAGCTGGATATTAGTGGGTCTATATACAAACCTATTCTATAGCTAGCTATCAGTAGGTCTACAGCTAGCTATTAGTAGGTCTACAGCTAACTATTAGCAGGTCTACAGCTGGATATCAGTAGGTCTACATACAAACCTATTCTACAGCTATCTATCAGTAGGTCTACATACAAACCTATTCTACAGCTAGCTATCAGAAGGTCTACAGCTATCTATCAGTAGGTCTACATACAAACCTATTCTACAGCTAGCTATCAGTAGGTCTACATACAAACATATTCTACAGCTAGCTATCAGTAGGTCTACATACAAACCTATTCTACAGCTAGCTATCAGTAGGTCTACAACTATCTATCAGTAGGTCTACATACAAACCTATTCTACAGCTAGCTATCAGTAGGTCTACATACAAACCTATTCTGCAGCTATAAGTAGGTCTACATACAAACCTATTCTACAGCTAGCTATCAGTAGGTCTACAGCTAGCTATCAGTATGTCTACATACAAACCTACTCTACAGCTAGCTATCAGTAGGTCTACAGATGGATATTAGTGGGTCTATATACAAACCTATTCTATAGCTAGCTATCAGTAGGTCTACAGCTAGCTATTAGTAGGTCTACAGCTAGCTATTAGCAGGTCTACAGCTGGATATCAGTAGGTCTACATACAAACCTATTCTACAGCTATCTATCAGTAGGTCTACATACAAACCTATTCTACAGCTAGCTATCAGAAGGTCTACAGCTATCTATCAGTAGGTCTACATACAAACCTATTCTACAGCTAGCTATCAGTAGGTCTACATGCAAACCGATTCTACAGCTATCTTTAGGTCTACAGCTAGCTATCAGTAGGTCTACATACAAACCTATTCTACAGCTAGCTATCAGTAGGTCTACAGCTAGCTATCAGTAGCTCTACATGCAAACCGATTCTACAGCTATCAGTAGGTCTACAGCTAGCTATCGGTAGGTCTACATACAAACCTATTCTACAGCTAGCTATCAGTAGGTCTACAGCTAGCTATCAGGAGGTCTACATACAAACCTATTCTACAGCTAGCTATCAGTAGGTCTACATACAAACATATTCTACAGCTAGCTATCAGTAGGTCTACATACAAACCTATTCTACAGCTAGCTATCAGTAGGTCTACAACTATCTATCAGTAGGTCTACATACAAACCTATTCTACAGCTAGCTATCAGTAGGTCTACATACAAACCTATTCTGCAGCTATAAGTAGGTCTACATACAAACCTATTCTACAGCTAGCTATCAGTAGGTCTACAGCTAGCTATCAGTATGTCTACATACAAACCTACTCTACAGCTAGCTATCAGTAGGTCTACAGCTGGATATTAGTGGGTCTATATACAAACCTATTCTATAGCTAGCTATCAGTAGGTCTACAGCTAGCTATTAGTAGGTCTACAGCTAACTATTAGCAGGTCTACAGCTGGATATCAGTAGGTCTACATACAAACCTATTCTACAGCTATCTATCAGTAGGTCTACATACAAACCTATTCTACAGCTAGCTATCAGAAGGTCTACAGCTATCTATCAGTAGGTCTACATACAAACCTATTCTACAGCTAGCTATCAGTAGGTCTACATGCAAACCGATTCTACAGCTATCAGTAGGTCTACAGCTAGCTATCACTAGGTCTACATACAAACCTATTCTACAGCTAGCTATCAGTAGGTCTACAGCTAGCTATCAGTAGCTCTACATGCAAACCGATTCTACAGCTATCAGTAGGTCTACAACTATCTATCAGTAGGTCTACATACAAACCTATTCTACAGCTAGCTATCAGTAGGTCTACATACAAACCTATTCTGCAGCTATAAGTAGGTCTACATACAAACCTATTCTACAGCTAGCTATCAGTAGGTCTACAGCTAGCTATCAGTATGTCTACATACAAACCTACTCTACAGCTAGCTATCAGTAGGTCTACAGATGGATATTAGTGGGTCTATATACAAACCTATTCTATAGCTAGCTATCAGTAGGTCTACAGCTAGCTATTAGTAGGTCTACAGCTAGCTATTAGCAGGTCTACAGCTGGATATCAGTAGGTCTACATACAAACCTATTCTACAGCTATCTATCAGTAGGTCTACATACAAACCTATTCTACAGCTAGCTATCAGAAGGTCTACAGCTATCTATCAGTAGGTCTACATACAAACCTATTCTACAGCTAGCTATCAGTAGGTCTACATGCAAACCGATTCTACAGCTATCAGTAGGTCTACAGCTAGCTATCAGTAGGTCTACATACAAACCTATTCTACAGCTAGCTATCAGTAGGTCTACAGCTAGCTATCAGTAGCTCTACATGCAAACCGATTCTACAGCTATCAGTAGGTCTACAGCTAGCTATCGGTAGGTCTACATAAAAACCTATTCTACAGCTAGCTATCAGTAGGTCTACAGCTAGCTATCAGGAGGTCTACATACAAACCTATTCTACAGCTAGCTATCAGTAGGTCTACATACAAACATATTCTACAGCTAGCTATCAGTAGGTCTACATACAAACCTATTCTACAGCTAGCTATCAGTAGGTCTACAACTATCTATCAGTAGGTCTACATACAAACCTATTCTACAGCTAGCTATCAGTAGGTCTACATACAAACCTATTCTGCAGCTATAAGTAGGTCTACATACAAACCTATTCTACAGCTAGCTATCAGTAGGTCTACAGCTAGCTATCAGTATGTCTACATACAAACCTACTCTACAGCTAGCTATCAGTAGGTCTACAGATGGATATTAGTGGGTCTATATACAAACCTATTCTATAGCTAGCTATCAGTAGGTCTACAGCTAGCTATTAGTAGGTCTACAGCTAGCTATTAGCAGGTCTACAGCTGGATATCAGTAGGTCTACATACAAACCTATTCTACAGCTATCTATCAGTAGGTCTACATACAAACCTATTCTACAGCTAGCTATCAGAAGGTCTACAGCTATCTATCAGTAGGTCTACATACAAACCTATTCTACAGCTAGCTATCAGTAGGTCTACATGCAAACCGATTCTACAGAAATCAGTAGGTCTACAGCTAGCTATCAGTTGTTCTACATACAAACCTATTCTACAGCTAGCTATCAGTAGGTCTACAGCTAGCTATCAGTAGCTCTACATGCAAACCGATTCTACAGCTATCAGTAGGTCTACAGCTAGCTATCGGTAGGTCTACATACAAACCTATTCTACAGCTAGCTATCAGTAGGTCTACAGCTAGCTATCAGGAGGTCTACATACAAACCTATTCTACAGCTAGCTATCAGTAGGTCTACATACAAACATATTCTACAGCTAGCTATCAGTAGGTCTACATACAAACCTATTCTACAGCTAGCTATCAGTAGGTCTACAACTATCTATCAGTAGGTCTACATACAAACCTATTCTACAGCTAGCTATCAGTAGGTCTACATACAAACCTATTCTGCAGCTATAAGTAGGTCTACATACAAACCTATTCTACAGCTAGCTATCAGTAGGTCTACAGCTAGCTATCAGTATGTCTACATACAAACCTACTCTACAGCTAGCTATCAGTAGGTCTACAGCTGGATATTAGTGGGTCTATATACAAACCTATTCTATAGCTAGCTATCAGTAGGTCTACAGCTAGCTATTAGTAGGTCTACAGCTAACTATTAGCAGGTCTACAGCTGGATATCAGTAGGTCTACATACAAACCTATTCTACAGCTATCTATCAGTAGGTCTACATACAAACCTATTCTACAGCTAGCTATCAGAAGGTCTACAGCTATCTATCAGTAGGTCTACATACAAACCTATTCTACAGCTAGCTATCAGTAGGTCTACATGCAAACCGATTCTACAGCTATCAGTAGGTCTACAGCTAGCTATCACTAGGTCTACATACAAACCTATTCTACAGCTAGCTATCAGTAGGTCTACAGCTAGCTATCAGTAGCTCTACATGCAAACCGATTCTACAGCTATCAGTAGGTCTACAGCTAGCTATCGGTAGGTCTACATACAAACCTATTCTACAGCTAGCTATCAGTAGGTCTACAGCTAGCTATCAGGAGGTCTACATACAAACCTATTCTACAGCTAGCTATCAGTAGGTCTACATACAAACATATTCTACAGCTAGCTATCAGTAGGTCTACATACAAACCTATTCTACAGCTAGCTATCAGTAGGTCTACAACTATCTATCAGTGGGTCTACATACAAACGTATTCTACAGCTAGCTATCAGTAGGTCTACATACAAACCTATTCTACAGCTATCAGTAGGTCTACATACAAACCTATTCTACAGCTAGCTATCAGTAGGTCTACAGCTAGCTATCAGGAGGTCTACATACAAACCTATTCTACAGCTAGCTATCAGTAGGTCTACATACAAACATATTCTACAGCTAGCTATCAGTAGGTCTACATACAAACCTATTCTACAGCTAGCTATCAGTAGGTCTACAACTATCTATCAGTGGGTCTACATACAAACCTATTCTACAGCTAGCTATCAGTAGGTCTACATACAAACCTATTCTGCAGCTATAAGTAGGTCTACATACAAACCTACTCTACAGCTAGCTATCAGTAGGTCTACAGCTGGATATCAGTATGTCTACATACAAACCTACTCTACAGCTAGCTATCAGTAGGTCTACAGCTGGATATTAGTGGGTCTATATACAAACCTATTCTATAGCTAGCTATCAGTAGGTCTACAGCTAGCTATTAGTAGGTCTACAGCTAACTATTAGCAGGTCTACAGCTGGATATCAGTAGGTCTACATACAAACCTATTCTACAGCTATCTATCAGTAGGTCTACATACAAACCTATTCTACAGCTAGCTATCAGAAGGTCTTCAGCTATCTATCAGTAGGTCTACATACAAACCTATTCTACAGCTAGCTATCAGTAGGTCTACATGCAAACCGATTCTACAGCTATCAGTAGGTCTACAGCTAGCTATCAGTAGGTCTACATACAAACCTATTCTACAGCTAGCTATCAGTAGGTCTACAGCTAGCTATCAGTAGCTCTACATGCAAACTGATTCTACAGCTATCAGTAGGTCTACAGCTAGCTATCGGTAGGTCTACATACAAACCTATTCTACAGCTAGCTATCAGTAGGTCTACAGCTAGCTATCAGGAGGTCTACATACAAACCTATTCTACAGCTAGCTATCAGTAGGTCTACATACAAACATATTCTACAGCTAGCTATCAGTAGGTCTACATACAAACCTATTCTACAGCTAGCTATCAGTAGGTCTACAACTATCTATCAGTAGGTCTACATACAAACCTATTCTACAGCTAGCTATCAGTAGGTCTACATACAAACCTATTCTGCAGCTATAAGTAGGTCTACATACAAACCTATTCTACAGCTAGCTATCAGTAGGTCTACAGCTAGCTATCAGTATGTCTACATACAAACCTACTCTACAGCTAGCTATCAGTAGGTCTACACCTGGATATTAGTTGGTCTATATACAAACCTATTCTATAGCTAGCTATCAGTAGGTCTACAGCTAGCTATTAGTAGGTCTACAGCTAGCTATTAGCAGGTCTACAGCTGGATATCAGTAGGTCTACATACAAACCTATTCTACAGCTATCTATCAGTAGGTCTACATACAAACCTATTCTACAGCTAGCTATCAGAAGGTCTACAGCTATCTATCAGTAGGTCTACATACAAACCTATTCTACAGCTAGCTATCAGTAGGTCTACATGCAAACCGATTCTACAGCTATCAGTAGGTCTACAGCTAGCTATCAGTAGGTCTACATACAAACCTATTCTACAGCTAGCTATCAGTAGGTCTACAGCTAGCTATCAGTAGCTCTACATGCAAACCGATTCTACAGCTATCAGTAGGTCTACAGCTAGCTATCGGTAGGTCTACATACAAACCTATTCTACAGCTAGCTATCAGTAGGTCTACATACAAACATATTCTACAGCTAGCTATCAGTAGGTCTACATACAAACCTATTCTACAGCTAGCTATCAGTAGGTCTACAGCTAGCTATCAGTAGCTCTACATGCAAACCGATTCTACAGCTATCAGTAGGTCTACAGCTAGCTATCGGTAGCTCTACATACAAACCTATTCTACAGCTAGCTATCAGTAGGTCTACAGCTAGCTATCAGGAGGTCTACATACAAACCTATTCTACAGCTAGCTATCAGTAGGTCTACATACAAACATATTCTACAGCTAGCTATCAGTAGGTCTACATACAAACCTATTCTACAGCTAGCTATCAGTAGGTCTACAACTATCTATCAGTAGGTCTACATACAAACCTATTCTACAGCTAGCTATCAGTAGGTCTACATACAAACCTATTCTGCAGCTATAAGTAGGTCTACATACAAACCTATTCTACAGCTAGCTATCAGTAGGTCTACAGCTAGCTATCAGTATGTCTACATACAAACCTACTCTACAGCTAGCTATCAGTAGGTCTACAGCTGGATATTAGTGGGTCTATATACAAACCTATTCTATAGCTAGCTATCAGTAGGTCTACAGCTAGCTATTAGTAGGTCTACAGCTAACTATTAGCAGGTCTACAGCTGGATATCAGTAGGTCTACATACAAACCTATTCTACAGCTATCTATCAGTAGGTCTACATACAAACCTATTCTACAGCTAGCTATCAGAAGGTCTACAGCTATCTATCAGTAGGTCTACATACAAACCTATTCTACAGCTAGCTATCAGTAGGTCTACATGCAAACCGATTCTACAGCTATCAGTAGGTCTACAGCTAGCTATCAGTAGGTCTACATACAAACCTATTCTACAGCTAGCTATCAGTAGGTCTACAGCTAGCTATCAGTAGCTCTACATGCAAACCGATTCTACAGCTATCAGTAGGTCTACAGCTAGCTATCGGTAGGTCTACATACAAACCTATTCTACAGCTAGCTATCAGTAGGTCTACAGCTAGCTATCAGGAGGTCTACATACAAACCTATTCTACAGCTAGCTATCAGTAGGTCTACATACAAACATATTCTACAGCTAGCTATCAGTAGGTCTACATACAAACCTATTCTACAGCTAGCTATCAGTAGGTCTACAACTATCTATCAGTAGGTCTACATACAAACCTATTCTACAGCTAGCTATCAGTAGGTCTACATACAAACCTATTCTGCAGCTATAAGTAGGTCTACATACAAACCTATTCTACAGCTAGCTATCAGTAGGTCTACAGCTAGCTATCAGTATGTCTACATACAAACCTACTCTACAGCTAGCTATCAGTAGGTCTACACCTGGATATTAGTGGGTCTATATACAAACCTATTCTATAGCTAGCTATCAGTAGGTCTACAGCTAGCTATTAGTAGGTCTACAGCTAGCTATTAGCAGGTCTACAGCTGGATATCAGTAGGTCTACATACAAACCTATTCTACAGCTATCTATCAGTAGGTCTACATACAAACCTATTCTACAGCTAGCTATCAGAAGGTCTACAGCTATCTATCAGTAGGTCTACATACAAACCTATTCTACAGCTAGCTATCAGTAGGTCTACATGCAAACCGATTCTACAGCTATCAGTAGGTCTACAGCTAGCTATCAGTAGGTCTACATACAAACCTATTCTACAGCTAGCTATCAGTAGGTCTACAGCTAGCTATCAGTAGCTCTACATGCAAACCGATTCTACAACTATCAGTAGGTCTACAGCTAGCTATCGGTAGGTCTACATACAAACCTATTCTACAGCTAGCTATCAGTAGGTCTACAGCTAGCTATCAGGAGGTCTACATACAAACCTATTCTACAGCTAGCTATCAGTAGGTCTACATACAAACCTATTCTGCAGCTATAAGTAGGTCTACATACAAACCTATTCTACAGCTAGCTATCAGTAGGTCTACAGCTAGCTATCAGTATGTCTACATACAAACCTACTCTACAGCTAGCTATCAGTAGGTCTACAGCTGGATATTAGTGGGTCTATATACAAACCTATTCTATAGCTAGCTATCAGTAGGTCTACAGCTAGCTATTAGTAGGTCTACAGCTAACTATTAGCAGGTCTACAGCTGGATATCAGTAGGTCTACATACAAACCTATTCTACAGCTATCTATCAGTAGGTCTACATACAAACCTATTCTACAGCTAGCTATCAGAAGGTCTTCAGCTATCTATCAGTAGGTCTACATACAAACCTATTCTACAGCTAGCTATCAGTAGGTCTACATGCAAACCGATTCTACAGCTATCAGTAGGTCTACAGCTAGCTATCAGTAGGTCTACATACAAACCTATTCTACAGCTAGCTATCAGTAGGTCTACAGCTAGCTATCAGTAGCTCTACATGCAAACTGATTCTACAGCTATCAGTAGGTCTACAGCTAGCTATCGGTAGGTCTACATACAAACCTATTCTACAGCTAGCTATCAGTAGGTCTACAGCTAGCTATCAGGAGGTCTACATACAAACCTATTCTACAGCTAGCTATCAGTAGGTCTACATACAAACATATTCTACAGCTAGCTATCAGTAGGTCTACATACAAACCTATTCTACAGCTAGCTATCAGTAGGTCTACAACTATCTATCAGTAGGTCTACATACAAACCTATTCTACAGCTAGCTATCAGTAGGTCTACATACAAACCTATTCTGCAGCTATAAGTAGGTCTACATACAAACCTATTCTACAGCTAGCTATCAGTAGGTCTACAGCTAGCTATCAGTATGTCTACATACAAACCTACTCTACAGCTAGCTATCAGTAGGTCTACACCTGGATATTAGTTGGTCTATATACAAACCTATTCTATAGCTAGCTATCAGTAGGTCTACAGCTAGCTATTAGTAGGTCTACAGCTAGCTATTAGCAGGTCTACAGCTGGATATCAGTAGGTCTACATACAAACCTATTCTACAGCTATCTATCAGTAGGTCTACATACAAACCTATTCTACAGCTAGCTATCAGAAGGTCTACAGCTATCTATCAGTAGGTCTACATACAAACCTATTCTACAGCTAGCTATCAGTAGGTCTACATGCAAACCGATTCTACAGCTATCAGTAGGTCTACAGCTAGCTATCAGTAGGTCTACATACAAACCTATTCTACAGCTAGCTATCAGTAGGTCTACAGCTAGCTATCAGTAGCTCTACATGCAAACCGATTCTACAGCTATCAGTAGGTCTACAGCTAGCTATCGGTAGGTCTACATACAAACCTATTCTACAGCTAGCTATCAGTAGGTCTACATACAAACATATTCTACAGCTAGCTATCAGTAGGTCTACATACAAACCTATTCTACAGCTAGCTATCAGTAGGTCTACAGCTAGCTATCAGTAGCTCTACATGCAAACCGATTCTACAGCTATCAGTAGGTCTACAGCTAGCTATCGGTAGGTCTACATACAAACCTATTCTACAGCTAGCTATCAGTAGGTCTACAGCTAGCTATCAGGAGGTCTACATACAAACCTATTCTACAGCTAGCTATCAGTAGGTCTACATACAAACATATTCTACAGCTAGCTATCAGTAGGTCTACATACAAACCTATTCTACAGCTAGCTATCAGTAGGTCTACAACTATCTATCAGTAGGTCTACATACAAACCTATTCTACAGCTAGCTATCAGTAGGTCTACATACAAACCTATTCTGCAGCTATAAGTAGGTCTACATACAAACCTATTCTACAGCTAGCTATCAGTAGGTCTACAGCTAGCTATCAGTATGTCTACATACAAACCTACTCTACAGCTAGCTATCAGTAGGTCTACAGCTGGATATTAGTGGGTCTATATACAAACCTATTCTATAGCTAGCTATCAGTAGGTCTACAGCTAGCTATTAGTAGGTCTACAGCTAACTATTAGCAGGTCTACAGCTGGATATCAGTAGGTCTACATACAAACCTATTCTACAGCTATCTATCAGTAGGTCTACATACAAACCTATTCTACAGCTAGCTATCAGAAGGTCTACAGCTATCTATCAGTAGGTCTACATACAAACCTATTCTACAGCTAGCTATCAGTAGGTCTACATGCAAACCGATTCTACAGCTATCAGTAGGTCTACAGCTAGCTATCAGTAGGTCTACATACAAACCTATTCTACAGCTAGCTATCAGTAGGTCTACAGCTAGCTATCAGTAGCTCTACATGCAAACCGATTCTACAGCTATCAGTAGGTCTACAGCTAGCTATCGGTAGGTCTACATACAAACCTATTCTACAGCTAGCTATCAGTAGGTCTACATACAAACCTATTCTACAGCTAGCTATCAGTAGGTCTACAGCTAGCTATCAGTAGCTCTACATGCAAACCGATTCTACAGCTATCAGTAGGTCTACAGCTAGCTATCGGTAGGTCTATATACAAACCTATTCTACAGCTAGCTATCAGTAGGTCTACAGCTAGCTATCAGGAGGTCTACATACAAACCTATTCTACAGCTAGCTATCAGTAGGTCTACATACAAACATATTCTACAGCTAGCTATCAGTAGGTCTACATACAAACCTATTCTACAGCTAGCTATCAGTAGGTATACAACTATCTATCAGTAGGTCTACATACAAACCTATTCTACAGCTAGCTATCAGTAGGTCTACATACAAACCTATTCTGCAGTTATAAGTAGGTCTACATACAAACCTATTCTACAGCTAGCTATCAGTAGGTCTACAGCTAGCTATCAGTATGTCTACATACAAACCTACTCTACAGCTAGCTATCAGTAGGTCTACAGCTGGATATTAGTGGGTCTATATACAAACCTATTCTATAGCTAGCTATCAGTAGGTCTACAGCTAGCTATTAGTAGGTCTACAGCTAACTATTAGCAGGTCTACAGCTGGATATCAGTAGGTCTACATACAAACCTATTCTACAGCTATCTATCAGTAGGTCTACATACAAACCTATTCTACAGCTAGCTATCAGAAGGTCTACAGCTATCTATCAGTAGGTCTACATACAAACCTATTCTACAGCTAGCTATCAGTAGGTCTACATGCAAACCGATTCTACAGCTATCAGTAGGTCTACAGCTAGCTATCAGTAGGTCTACATACAAACCTATTCTACAGCTAGCTATCAGTAGGTCTACAGCTAGCTATCAGTAGCTCTACATGCAAACCGATTCTACAGCTATCAGTAGGTCTACAGCTAGCTATCGGTAGGTCTACATACAAACCTATTCTACAGCTAGCTATCAGTAGGTCTACAGCTAGCTATCAGGAGGTCTACATACAAACCTATTCTACAGCTAGCTATCAGTAGGTCTACATACAAACATATTCTACAGCTAGCTATCAGTAGGTCTACATACAAACCTATTCTACAGCTAGCTATCAGTAGGTCTACAACTATCTATCAGTAGGTCTACATACAAACCTATTCTACAGCTAGCTATCAGTAGGTCTACATACAAACCTATTCTGCAGCTATAAGTAGGTCTACATACAAACCTATTCTACAGCTAGCTATCAGTAGGTCTACAGCTAGCTATCAGTATGTCTACATACAAACCTACTCTACAGCTAGCTATCAGTAGGTCTACACCTGGATATTAGTGGGTCTATATACAAACCTATTCTATAGCTAGCTATCAGTAGGTCTACAGCTAGCTATTAGTAGGTCTACAGCTAGCTATTAGCAGGTCTACAGCTGGATATCAGTAGGTCTACATACAAACCTATTCTACAGCTATCTATCAGTAGGTCTACATACAAACCTATTCTACAGCTAGCTATCAGAAGGTCTACAGCTATCTATCAGTAGGTCTACATACAACCTATTCTACAGCTAGCTATCAGTAGGTCTACATGCAAACCGATTCTACAGCTATCAGTAGGTCTACAGCTAGCTATCAGTAGGTCTACATACAAACCTATTCTACAGCTAGCTATCAGTAGGTCTACAGCTAGCTATCAGTAGCTCTACATGCAAACCGATTCTACAGCTATCAGTAGGTCTACAGCTAGCTATCGGTAGGTCTACATACAAACCTATTCTACAGCTAGCTATCAGTAGGTCTACAGCTAGCTATCAGGAGGTCTACATACAAACCTATTCTACAGCTAGCTATCAGTAGGTCTACATACAAACATATTCTACAGCTAGCTATCAGTAGGTCTACATACAAACCTATTCTACAGCTAGCTATCAGTAGGTCTACAACTATCTATCAGTAGGTCTACATACAACCTATTCTACAGCTAGCTATCAGTAGGTCTACATACAAACCTATTCTGCAGCTATAAGTAGGTCTACATACAAACCTATTCTACAGCTAGCTATCAGTAGGTCTACAGCTAGCTATCAGTATGTCTACATACAAACCTACTCTACAGCTAGCTATCAGTAGGTCTACAGCTGGATATTAGTGGGTCTATATACAAACCTATTCTATAGCTAGCTATCAGTAGGTCTACAGCTAGCTATTAGTAGGTCTACAGCTAGCTATCAGTAGGTCTACATACAAACATATTCTACAGCTAGCTATCAGTAGGTCTACATACAAACCTATTCTACAGCTAGCTATCAGTAGGTCTACAACTATCTATCAGTAGGTCTACATACAAACCTATTCTACAGCTAGCTATCAGTAGGTCTACATACAAACCTATTCTGCAGCTATAAGTAGGTCTACATACAAACCTATTCTACAGCTAGCTATCAGTAGGTCTACAGCTAGCTATCAGTATGTCTACATACAAACCTACTCTACAGCTAGCTATCAGTAGGTCTACAGCTGGATATTAGTGGGTCTATATACAAACCTATTCTATAGCTAGCTATCAGTAGGTCTACAGCTAGCTATTAGTAGGTCTACAGCTAGCTATTAGCAGGTCTACAGCTGGATATCAGTAGGTCTACATACAAACCTATTCTACAGCTATCTATCAGTAGGTCTACATACAAACCTATTCTACAGCTAGCTATCAGAAGGTCTACAGCTATCTATCAGTAGGTCTACATACAAACCTATTCTACAGCTAGCTATCAGTAGGTCTACATGCAAACCGATTCTACAGCTATCAGTAGGTCTACAGCTAGCTATCAGTAGGTCTACAGCTAGCTATCAGTAGGTCTACATACAAACCTATTCTACAGCTAGCTATCAGTAGGTCTACAGCTAGCTATCAGTAGCTCTACATGCAAACCGATTCTACAGCTATCAGTAGGTCTACAGCTAGCTATCGGTAGGTCTACATACAAACCTATTCTACAGCTAGCTATCAGTAGGTCTACAGCTAGCTATCAGTAGTTCAACATGCAAACCGATTCTACAGCTATCAGTAGGTCTACAGCTAGCTATCAGTAGGTCTACATACAAACCTATTCTACAGCTAGCTATCAGTAGGTCTACAGCTTACTATCAGTAGGTCTACATACACACCTATTCTACAGCTATCAGTAGGTCTACAGCTAGCTATCAGTAGGTCTACATACAAACCTATTCTACAGCTAGCTATCAGTAGGTCTACAGCTAGCTATTAGTAGGTCTACATACAAACCTATTCTACAGCTAGCTATCAGTAGGTCTACATACAAACCTATTATACAGCTAGCTATCAGTAGGTCTACAGCTAGCTATCAGTAGGTCCACATACAAACCTATTCTACAGCTTACTATCAGTAGGTCTACATACAAACCTATTCTACAGCTAGCGATCAGTAGGGCCAGTAACCATTGGGCCAGCTGGATCAAATCCCCGACCTGACAAGGTCAAAATCTGTCATCCTGCCCCTGAACAAGGCAGTTTACCCACTTTTCCTAGACCAGTTAACCCACTGTTCCTAGACCAGTATACCCACTGTTCCTAGACCAGTTTACTCACTGTTCCTAGACCAGTTAATCCACTGTTCCTAGACCAGTTAATCCACTGTTCCTAGACCAGTTAATCCACTGTTCCTAGAACAGTTAATCCACTGTTCCTAGACCAGTTCATCCACTGTTCCTAGACCAGTTAATCCACTGTTCCTAGACCAGTTAATCCACTGTTCCTAGACCAGTTTACCCACTGTTCTTAGACCAGTTAATCCACTGTTCCTAGACCAGTTTACCCACTGTTCCTAGACCAGTTAACCCACTGTTCCTAGACCAGTTAATCCACTGTTCCTAGACCAGTTAATCCACTGTTCCTAGACCAGTTAACCCACTGTTCCTAGACCAGTTAATCCACTGTTCCTAGACCAGTTTACCCACTGTTCTTAGACCAGTTAATCCACTGTTCCTAGACCAGTTTACCCACTGTTCCTAGACCAGTTAACCCACTGTTCCTAGACCAGTTAATCCACTGTTCCTAGACCAGTTAATCCACTGTTCCTAGACCAGTTAATCCACTGTTCCTAGACCAGTTAATCCACTGTTCCTAGACCAGCTAATCCACTGTTCCTAGACCAGTTAATCCACTGTTCCCATGTATGCCGTCATTGTAAATAGAAAAATTGATCCTGAATATCACTTTGTCCTCTGTATTTCTTCTTTCAAATGTAATTTAGACATTTTTGTGATCTAAGTGCCCCGAAATCCAAAATGAATATGCTTTATATAGTAGTCTATCAAAAGTAACCTGACAAATCATTTTTCTTCATTAAACTTTGACTATATGTAAATGCTTTGCCTTAAATAGTAAAGTCAAACGTTTTATACCTCTATCACAAAAATATTTTTAAGGAGATAAAGCAAGTCCCAACAATTGTACTTCATGTACAATTACAGTGAAGTCAGAAGTTTACATACACTTAAGTTGGAGTCATTAAAACTTGTTTTTCAACCACTCCACAAATGTCTTGTTAATAACAAACTATAGTTTTGCCAAGTCGGTTAAGACATCAACTTTGTGCATGACACAAGTAAGTTTTCCAACAATTGTTTACAGACAGATTATTTCACTTATAATTCACTGTATCACAATTCCAGTGGGTCAGAAGTTTACATACACTAAGTTGACTGTGCTTTAAATAGCTTGGAAAATTCCAGAAAATTATGTCATGGCTTTAGAAGCTTCTGATAGGCTAAATTGACATAATTTGAGTCAATTGGAGGTGTACCTGTGGATGTATTTCAAGGCCTACCTTCAAACTCAGTGCCTCTTTGCTTGACATCATAGGAAAATCACGAGATATCAGCCAAGACCATATAAAACTAATTGTAGACCTCCACAATCTGGTTCATCATTGGGAGCAATTTTCAAACGCCTGAAGGTACCACATTCATCTGTACAAACAATAGTACACAAGTATAAACACCATGGGACCACGCAGCCGTCACACCACTCAGGAAGGAGATTAATGTACTTTGGCGCAAAATGTGCAAATCAATCTCAGAACAACAGTAAAGGACCTTGTGAAGATACTGGAGGAAACAGGTACAAAAGTATCTACATCCACAGTAAAACAAGTCTTATATCGACATAACCTGAAAGGCCACTCAGCAAGGAAGAAGCCACTGCTCCAAAACAGCCATAAAAAACCTAGACTGGTTTGCAACTGCACATGGGGACAAAGATCGTACTTTTTGGAGAAATGTCCTCTGGTCTGATGAAACAAAAAGAGAACTGTTGTTTGGCTATAATGATCATTATTATGTTTGGAGAAAAAAGGGGGAGGCTTGCAAGCCAAAGAACCCCATCTCAACCGTGAAGCACGGGGGTGGCAGCATCATGTTGTGGGGGGGGGGGGGGTGCTTTGCTGCAGGAGGGACTGATGCACTTCACAAAATAGAGGACATCATGAGTAAAGAAAACTATGTGGACATATTGATGCAACATCTCAAGACATCAGTCAGGAGAGTAAAGCTTGGTCGCAAATGGGTCTTCCAAATGGACACTGACCCCAAGCATACTTCGAAAGTTGTGGCAAAATGGCTTAAGGACAACAAAGTCAAGGTATTGGAGTGGCCATCACAAAGCCCTGACCTCAATCCCATAGAATATTTGTGGGCTGAACTGAAAAGGCGTCTGCGAGCAAGGAGGCCTACAAACCTGATTCAGTTACACCAGCTCTGTCAGGAGGAATGGGCCAAAATTTACCCAACTTATTGTTGGAAGCTTGTGGAAGGCTACCCAAAACATTTGACTTTAAACAATTTAAAGGCAACGCTACCAAATAGTAATTGAGTGTACGTACACTTCTGACCCAATGGGTATGTGATGAAAGAAATAAAAGCTGATAGAAATCACTCTCTACTATTATTCTGACATTTCACATTCTTAAAATAAAGTAGTGATCCTAACTGACCTAAGACAGGCAATTTTTACTAGGATTAAATGTAAGGAATTGTGAAAAGCGGAGTTTAAATGTAAGGTGTATGTAAACTTCCGACTTCAATTATACATCTAGTTATTATTATTAATATTATTTAGCTTCTCCTTTTACACAGTTTAAGCTAAAAACGCAGTTTAAACTTTAAAATGTGTAGACTGGTCAGGTCCAGTGTGCTTACATCATTCTTTTGGGATATCTTTTATAATTTTTAAGTTATCATTTTCTGAAACAAAGATTGAACTCTTTAGCCTGAGTGCCAAGTGCAGATCTGGAGGAAACCATTCCAACGGTGAAGCATGGTGGTTTTTTCAGCGGCAGGGACTGGGAGAATAGTCAGCATAAAGGGAAAGATGAATGGAGTAAAGTAGGTCATCAAATGCAGAGTTGTTGACATCTGTGGAGCTGTCATTCCAGAGTTGTTGACATCTGTGGAGCTGTCATTCCAGAGTTGTTAACATCTGTGGAGCGGTCATTCCAGAGTTGATGACATTCCAGAGTTGTTGACATCTGAGGAGCTGTCATTCCCAGAGTTGTTGATATTCCAGAGTTGTTGACATCTGTGGAGCTGTCATTCCAGAGTTGTTGACATCTGTGGAGCTGTCTTTCCAGAGTAGTTGACATCTGTGGAGTTGTCATTCCAGAGTTGTTGACATCTGTGGAGCTGTCATTCCAGAGTTGTTGACATCTGTGGAGCTGTCTTTCCAGAGTTGTTGACATCTGAGGAGCTGTCATTCCCAGAGTTGTTGATATTCCAGAGTTGTTGACATCTGTGGAGCGGTCATTCCAGAGTTGTTGACATTCCAGAGTTGTTGATATTCCAGAGTTGTTGACATCTGTGGAGCTGTCATTCCAGAGTTGTTGACATCTGTGGAGCTGTCTTTCCAGAGTAGTTGACATCTGTGGAGTTGTCATTCCAGAGTTGTTGACATCTGTGGAGCTGTCATTCCAGAGTTGTTGACATCTGTGGAGCTGTCATTCCAGAGTTGTTGACATCTGTGGAGCTGTCATTCCAGAGTTGTTGACATCTGTGGAGCTGTCATTCCAGAGTTGTTGACATCTGAGGAGCTGTCATTCCCAGAGTTGTTGATATTCCAGAGTTGTTGACATCTGTGGAGCGGTCATTCCAGAGTTGTTGACATTCCAGAGTTGTTGATATTCCAGAGTTGTTGACATCTGTGGAGCTGTCATTCCAGAGTTGTTGACATCTGTGGAGCTGTCTTTCCAGAGTAGTTGACATCTGTGGAGTTGTCATTCCAGAGTTGTTGACATCTGTGGAGCTGTCATTCCAGAGTTGTTGACATCTGTGGAGCTGTCATTCCAGAGTTGTTGACATCTGTGGAGCTGTCATTCCAGAGTTGTTGACATCTGTGGAGCTGTCATTCCAGAGTTGTTGACATCTGTGGAGCGGTCATTCCAGAGTTGATGACATTCCAGAGTTGTTGACATCTGAGGAGCTGTCATTCCAGAGTTGTTGATATTCCAGAGTTGTTGACATCTGTGGAGCGGTCATTCCAGAGTTGTTGACATTCCAGAGTTGTTGACATCTGAGGAGCTGTCATTCCAGAGTTGTTGATATTCCAGAGTTGTTGACATCTGTGGAGCTGTCATTCCAGAGTTGTTGACATTCCAGAGTTGTTGATATCTGTGGAGCTGTCATTCCAGAGTTGTTGACATTCCAGAGTTGTTGATATCTGTGGAGCTGTCATTCCAGAGTTGTTGACATCTGTGGAGCTGTCATTCCGGAGTTGTTGACATCTGTGGAGCTGTCATTCCAGAGTTGTTGATATTCCAGAGTTGTTGACATCTGTGGAGCTGTCATTCCAGAGCTGTTGACATTCCAGAGTTGTTGATATCTGTGGAGCTGTCATTCCAGAGTTGTTGATATTCCAGAGTTGTTGACATCTGAGGAGCTGTCATTCCAGAGTTGTTGACACTCCAGAGTTGTTGACATTCCAGAGTTGTTGACATCTGTGGAGCTGTCATTCCAGAGTTGTTGACATCTGTGGAGCTGTCATTCCAGTGTTGTTGACATCTGTGGAGCTGTCATTCCAGAGTTGTTGACATCTGTGGAGGTGTCATTCCAGAGTTGTTGACATCTATGGAGCTGTCATTCCAGAGCTGTTGACATCTGTGGAGCTGTCATTCCAGAGTTGTTGACATCTGTGGAGATGTCATTCCAGAGTTGTTGACATCTGTGGAGCTGTCATTCCAGAGTTGTTGACATTCCAGAGTTGTTGACATCTGTGGAGCTGTCATTCCAGAGTTTATGACATCTGTGGAGCTGTCATTCCAGAGTTGTTGACATCTGTGGAGCTGTCATTCCAGAGTTGTTGACATTCCAGAGTTGTTGACATCTGTGGAGCTGTCATTCCAGAGTTGTTGACATTCCAGAGTTGTTGACATTCCAGAGGTGTTGACATCTGTGGAGCTGTCATTCCAGAGTTGTTGACATCTGTGGACTTGTCATTCCAGAGTTGTTGACATCTGTGGAGCTGTCATTCCAGAGTTGTTGACATCTGTGGAGCTGTCATTCCAGAGTTGTTGACATCTGTGGAGCGGTCATTCCAGAGTTGATGACATTCCAGAGTTGTTGACATCTGAGGAGCTGTCATTCCAGAGTTGTTGATATTCCAGAGTTGTTGACATCTGTGGAGCGGTCATTCCAGAGCTGTTGACATTCCAGAGTTGTTGACATCTGAGGAGCTGTCATTCCAGAGTTGTTGATATTCCAGAGTTGTTGACATCTGTGGAGCTGTCATTCCAGAGTTGTTGATATTCCAGAGTTGTTGACATCTGAGGAGCTGTCATTCCAGAGTTGTTGACACTCCAGAGTTGTTGACATTCCAGAGTTGTTGACATCTGTGGAGCTGTCATTACAGAGTTGTTGACATCTGTGGAGCTGTCATTCCAGAGTTGTTGACATCTGTGGAGCTGTCATTCCGGAGTCGTTGACATCTGTGGAGCTGTCATTCCAGAGTTGTTGATATTCCAGAATTGTTGACATCTGTGGAGCTGTCATTCCAGAGTTGTTGACATTCCAGAGTTGTTGATATCTGTGGAGCTGTCATTCCAGAGTTGTTGATATTCCAGAGTTGTTGACATCTGAGGAGCTGTCATTCCAGAGTTGTTGACACTCCAGAGTTGTTGACATTCCAGAGTTGTTGACATCTGTGGAGCTGTCATTCCAGAGTTGTTGACATCTGTGGAGCTGTCATTCCAGTGTTGTTGACATCTGTGGAGCTGTCATTCCAGAGTTGTTGACATCTGTGGAGGTGTCATTCCAGAGTTGTTGACATCTATGGAGCTGTCATTCCAGAGCTGTTGACATCTGTGGAGCTGTCATTCCAGAGTTGTTGACATCTGTGGAGATGTCATTCCAGAGTTGTTGACATCTGTGGAGCTGTCATTCCAGAGTTGTTGACATTCCAGAGTTGTTGACATCTGTGGAGCTGTCATTCCAGAGTTTATGACATCTGTGGAGCTGTCATTCCAGAGTTGTTGACATCTGTGGAGCTGTCATTCCAGAGTTGTTGACATTCCAGAGTTGTTGACATCTGTGGAGCTGTCATTCCAGAGTTGTTGACATTCCAGAGGTGTTGACATTCCAGAGGTGTTGACATCTGTGGAGCTGTCATTCCAGAGTTGTTGACATCTGTGGAGTTGTCATTCCAGAGTTGTTGACATCTGTGGAGCTGTCATTCCAGAGTTGTTGACATCTGTGGAGCTGTCATTCCAGAGTTGTTGACATCTGTGGGGCTGTCATTCCAGAGTTGTTGACATCTGTGGAGCTGTCATTCCAGAGTTTTTGACATCTGTGGAGCGGTCATTCCAGAGTTGATGACATTCCAGAGTTGTTGACATCTGAGGAGCTGTCATTCCAGAGTTGTTGATATTCCAGAGTTGTTGACATCTGTGGAGCGGTCATTCCAGAGTTGTTGACATTCCAGAGTTGTTGACATCTGAGGAGCTGTCATTCCAGAGTTGTTGATACTCCAGAGTTGTTGACATCTGTGGAGCTGTCATTCCAGAGTTGTTGATATTCCAGAGTTGTTGACATCTGAGGAGCTGTCATTCCAGAGTTGTTGACACTCCAGAGTTGTTGACATTCCAGAGTTGTTGACATCTGTGGAGCTGTCATTACAGAGTTGTTGACATCTGTGGAGCTGTCATTCCAGTGTTGTTGACATCTGTGGAGCTGTCATTCCAGAGTTGTTGACATCTGTGGAGCTGTCATTCCAGAGTTGTTGATATTCCAGAGTTGTTGACATCTATGGAGCTGTCATTCCAGAGCTGTTGACATCTGTGGAGCTGTCATTCCAGAGTTGTTGACATCTGTGGAGATGTCATTCCAGAGTTGTTGACATTCCAGACTTGTTGACATCTGTGGAGCTGACATTCCAGAGTTGTTGACATTCCAGAGTTGTTGACATCTGTGGAGCTGTCATTCCAGAGTTGTTGACATTCCAGACTTGTTGACATCTTTGGAGCTGACATTCCAGAGTTGTTGACATCTGTGGAGCTGACATTCCAGAGCTGTTGACATTCCAGACTTGTTGACATCTTTGGAGCTGACATTCCAGAGTTGTTGACATCTGTGGAGCTGACATTCCAGAGCTGTTGACATTCCAGAGTTGTTGACATCTGTGGAGCTGTCATTCCAGAGTTGTTGACATCTGTGGAGCTGTCATTCCAGAGTTGTTGACATTCCAGAGTTGTTGACATCTGTGGAGCTGTCATTCCAGAGTTGTTGACATTCCAGAGTTGTTGACATTCCAGAGGTGTTGACATCTGTGGAGCTGTCATTCCAGAGTTGTTGACATCTGTGGAGCTGTCATTCCAGAGTTGATGACATTCCAGAGTTGTTGACATCTGAGGAGCTGTCATTCCAGAGTTGTTGATATTCCAGAGTTGTTGACATCTGTGGAGCGGTCATTCCAGAGTTGTTGACATTCCAGAGTTGTTGACATCTGAGGAGCTGTCTTTCCAGAGTTGTTGATATTCCAGAGTTGTTGACATCTGTGGAGCTGTCATTCCAGAGTTGTTGACATTCCAGAGTTGTTGATATCTGTGGAGCTGTCATTCCAGAGTTGTTGACATCTGTGGAGCTGTCATTCCAGAATTGTTGACATCTGTGGAGCTGTCATTCCAGAGTTGTTGACATCTGTGGAGCGGTCATTCCAGAGTTGATGACATTCCAGAGTTGTTGACATCTGAGGAGCTGTCGTTCCAGAGTTGTTGATATTCCAGAGTTGTTGACATCTGTGGAGCGGTCATTCCAGAGTTGTTGACATTCCAGAGTTGTTGACATCTGAGGAGCTGTCATTCCAGAGTTGTTGATATTCCAGAGTTGTTGACATCTGTGGAGCTGTCATTCCAGAGTTGTTGACATTCCAGAGTTGTTGATATCTGTGGAGCTGTCATTCCAGAGTTGTTGACATTCCAGAGTTGTTGACATCTGTGGAGCTGTCATTCCAGAGTTGTTGATATTACAGAGTTGTTGACATCTGTGGAGCTGTCATTCCAGAGTTGTTGACACTCCAGAGTTGTTGATATCTGTGGAGCTGTCATTCCAGAGTTGTTGACATTCCAGACTTGTTGACATCTGTGGAGCTGACATTCCAGAGTTGTTGACATCTGTGGAGCAGACATTCCAGAGTTGTTGACATCTGTGGAGCTGTCATTCCAGAGTTGTTGACATCTGTGGAGCTGTCATTCCAGAGTTGTTGACATCTGTGGAGCTGTCATTCCAGAGTTGTTGACATCTGTGGAGCGGTCATTCCAGAGTTGATGACATTCCAGAGTTGTTGACATCTGAGGAGCTGTCATTCCAGAGTTGTTGATATTCCAGAGTTGTTGACATCTGTGGAGCTGTCATTCCAGAGTTGTTGACATTCCAGAGTTGTTGATATCTGTGGAGCTGTCATTCCAGAGTTGTTGACATCTGTGGAGCTGTCATTCCAGAGTTGTTGACATCTGTGGAGTTGTCATTCCAGAGTTGTTGACATCTGTGGAGCTGTCATTCCAGAGTTGTTGACATCTGTGGAGCTGTCATTCCAGAGTTGTTGACATCTGTGGAGCTGTCATTCCAGAATTGTTGACATCTGTGGAGCTGTCATTCCAGAGTTGTTGACATCTGTGGAGCGGTCATTCCAGAGTTGATGACATTCCAGAGTTGTTGACATCTGAGGAGCTGTCATTCCAGAGTTGTTGATATTCCAGAGTTGTTGACATCTGTGGAGCGGTCATTCCAGAGTTGTTGACATTCCAGAGTTGTTGACATCTGAGGAGCTGTCATTCCAGAGTTGTTGATATTCCAGAGTTGTTGACATCTGTGGAGCTGTCATTCCAGAGTTGTTGACATTCCAGAGTTGTTGATACCTGTGGAGCTGTCATTCCAGAGTTGTTGACATTCCAGAGTTGTTGATATCTGTGTAGCTGTCATTCCAGAGTTGTTGACATCTGTGGAGCTGTCATTCCGGAGTTATTGACATCTGTGGAGCTGTCATTCCAGAGTTGTTGATATTCCAGAGTTGTTGACATCTGTGGAGCTGTCATTCCAGAGTTGTTGACATTCCAGAGTTGTTGATATCTGTGGAGCTGTCATTCCAGAGTTGTTGACATTCCAGAATTGTTGACATTCCAGAGTTGTTAACATTCCAGAGTTGTTGACATCTGTGGAGCTGTCATTCCAGAGTTGTTGACATTCCAGACTTGTTGACATCTGTGGAGCTGACATTCCAGAGTTGTTGACATCTGTGGAGCTGACATTCCAGAGCTGTTGACATTCCAGAGTTGTTGACATCTGTGGAGCTGTCATTCCAGAGTTGTTGACATCTGTGGAGCTGTCATTCCAGAGTTGTTGACATTCCAGAGTTGTTGACATCTGTGGAGCTGTCATTCCAGAGTTGTTGACATTCCAGAGTTGTTGACATTCCAGAGGTGTTGACATCTGTGGAGCTGTCATTCCAGAGTTGTTGACATCTGTGGAACTGTCATTCCAGAGTTGATGACATTCCAGAGTTGTTGACATCTGAGGAGCTGTCATTCCAGAGTTGTTGATATTCCAGAGTTGTTGACATCTGTGGAGCGGTCATTCCAGAGTTGTTGACATTCCAGAGTTGTTGACATCTGAGGAGCTGTCTTTCCAGAGTTGTTGATATTCCAGAGTTGTTGACATCTGTGGAGCTGTCATTCCAGAGTTGTTGACATTCCAGAGTTGTTGATATCTGTGGAGCTGTCATTCCAGAGTTTTGATATTCCAGAGTTGTTGATATCTGTGGAGCTGTCATTCCAGAGTTGTTGACATCTGTGGAGCTGTCATTCCGGAGTTGTTGACATCTGTGGAGCTGTCATTCCAGAGTTGTTGATATTCCAGAGTTGTTGACATCTGTGGAGCTGTCATTCCAGAGTTGTTGACATTCCAGAGTTGTTGATATCTGTGGAGCTGTCATTCCAGAGTTGCTGACATTCCAGAGTTGTTGACATCTGTGGAGCTGTCATTCCAGAGTTGTTGACATCTGTGGAGCTGTCATTCCAGAGTTGTTGACATTCCAGAGTTGTTGACATTCCAGAGTTGTTGACATCTGTGGAGCTGTCATTCCAGAGATGTTGACATCTGTGGAGCTGTCATTCCAGAGTTGTTGACATCTGTGGAGTTGTCATTCCAGAGTTGTTGACATCTGTGGAGCTGTCATTCCAGAGTTGTTGACATCTGTGGAGCTGTCATTCCAGAGTTGTTGACATCTGTGGAGCTGTCATTCCAGAGTTGTTGACATCTATGGAGCTGTCATTCCAGAGTTGTTGTCATCTGTGGAGCTGTCATTCCAGAGTTGTTGACATCTGTGGAGCGGTCATTCCAGAGTTGTTGACATTCCAGAGTTGTTGATATCTGTGGAGCTGTCATTCCAGAGTTGTTGACATCTGTGGAGCTGTCATTCCAGAATTGTTGACATCTGTGGAGCTGTCATTCCAGAGTTGTTGACATCTGTGGAGCGGTCATTCCAGAGTTGATGACATTCCAGAGTTGTTGACATCTGAGGAGCTGTCGTTCCAGAGTTGTTGATATTCCAGAGTTGTTGACATCTGTGGAGCGGTCATTCCAGAGTTGTTGACATTCCAGAGTTGTTGACATCTGAGGAGCTGTCATTCCAGAGTTGTTGATATTCCAGAGTTGTTGACATCTGTGGAGCTGTCATTCCAGAGTTGTTGACATTCCAGAGTTGTTGATATCTGTGGAGCTGTCATTCCAGAGTTGTTGACATTCCAGAGTTGTTGACATCTGTGGAGCTGTCATTCCAGAGTTGTTGATATTACAGAGTTGTTGACATCTGTGGAGCTGTCATTCCAGAGTTGTTGACACTCCAGAGTTGTTGATATCTGTGGAGCTGTCATTCCAGAGTTGTTGACATTCCAGACTTGTTGACATCTGTGGAGCTGACATTCCAGAGTTGTTGACATCTGTGGAGCAGACATTCCAGAGTTGTTGACATCTGTGGAGCTGTCATTCCAGAGTTGTTGACATCTGTGGAGCTGTCATTCCAGAGTTGTTGACATCTGTGGAGCTGTCATTCCAGAGTTGTTGACATCTGTGGAGCGGTCATTCCAGAGTTGATGACATTCCAGAGTTGTTGACATCTGAGGAGCTGTCATTCCAGAGTTGTTGATATTCCAGAGTTGTTGACATCTGTGGAGCTGTCATTCCAGAGTTGTTGACATTCCAGAGTTGTTGATATCTGTGGAGCTGTCATTCCAGAGTTGTTGACATCTGTGGAGCTGTCATTCCAGAGTTGTTGACATCTGTGGAGTTGTCATTCCAGAGTTGTTGACATCTGTGGAGCTGTCATTCCAGAGTTGTTGACATCTGTGGAGCTGTCATTCCAGAGTTGTTGACATCTGTGGAGCTGTCATTCCAGAATTGTTGACATCTGTGGAGCTGTCATTCCAGAGTTGTTGACATCTGTGGAGCGGTCATTCCAGAGTTGATGACATTCCAGAGTTGTTGACATCTGAGGAGCTGTCATTCCAGAGTTGTTGATATTCCAGAGTTGTTGACATCTGTGGAGCGGTCATTCCAGAGTTGTTGACATTCCAGAGTTGTTGACATCTGAGGAGCTGTCATTCCAGAGTTGTTGATATTCCAGAGTTGTTGACATCTGTGGAGCTGTCATTCCAGAGTTGTTGACATTCCAGAGTTGTTGATACCTGTGGAGCTGTCATTCCAGAGTTGTTGACATTCCAGAGTTGTTGATATCTGTGTAGCTGTCATTCCAGAGTTGTTGACATCTGTGGAGCTGTCATTCCGGAGTTATTGACATCTGTGGAGCTGTCATTCCAGAGTTGTTGATATTCCAGAGTTGTTGACATCTGTGGAGCTGTCATTCCAGAGTTGTTGACATTCCAGAGTTGTTGATATCTGTGGAGCTGTCATTCCAGAGTTGTTGACATTCCAGAATTGTTGACATTCCAGAGTTGTTAACATTCCAGAGTTGTTGACATCTGTGGAGCTGTCATTCCAGAGTTGTTGACATTCCAGACTTGTTGACATCTGTGGAGCTGACATTCCAGAGTTGTTGACATCTGTGGAGCTGACATTCCAGAGCTGTTGACATTCCAGAGTTGTTGACATCTGTGGAGCTGTCATTCCAGAGTTGTTGACATCTGTGGAGCTGTCATTCCAGAGTTGTTGACATTCCAGAGTTGTTGACATCTGTGGAGCTGTCATTCCAGAGTTGTTGACATTCCAGAGTTGTTGACATTCCAGAGGTGTTGACATCTGTGGAGCTGTCATTCCAGAGTTGTTGACATCTGTGGAACTGTCATTCCAGAGTTGATGACATTCCAGAGTTGTTGACATCTGAGGAGCTGTCATTCCAGAGTTGTTGATATTCCAGAGTTGTTGACATCTGTGGAGCGGTCATTCCAGAGTTGTTGACATTCCAGAGTTGTTGACATCTGAGGAGCTGTCTTTCCAGAGTTGTTGATATTCCAGAGTTGTTGACATCTGTGGAGCTGTCATTCCAGAGTTGTTGACATTCCAGAGTTGTTGATATCTGTGGAGCTGTCATTCCAGAGTTTTGATATTCCAGAGTTGTTGATATCTGTGGAGCTGTCATTCCAGAGTTGTTGACATCTGTGGAGCTGTCATTCCGGAGTTGTTGACATCTGTGGAGCTGTCATTCCAGAGTTGTTGATATTCCAGAGTTGTTGACATCTGTGGAGCTGTCATTCCAGAGTTGTTGACATTCCAGAGTTGTTGATATCTGTGGAGCTGTCATTCCAGAGTTGCTGACATTCCAGAGTTGTTGACATCTGTGGAGCTGTCATTCCAGAGTTGTTGACATCTGTGGAGCTGTCATTCCAGAGTTGTTGACATTCCAGAGTTGTTGACATTCCAGAGTTGTTGACATCTGTGGAGCTGTCATTCCAGAGATGTTGACATCTGTGGAGCTGTCATTCCAGAGTTGTTGACATCTGTGGAGTTGTCATTCCAGAGTTGTTGACATCTGTGGAGCTGTCATTCCAGAGTTGTTGACATCTGTGGAGCTGTCATTCCAGAGTTGTTGACATCTGTGGAGCTGTCATTCCAGAGTTGTTGACATCTATGGAGCTGTCATTCCAGAGTTGTTGTCATCTGTGGAGCTGTCATTCCAGAGTTGTTGACATCTGTGGAGCGGTCATTCCAGAGTTGTTGACATTCCAGAGTTGTTGACATCTGAGGAGCTGTCATTCCAGAGTTGTTGATATTCCAGAGTTGTTGACATCTGTGGAGCTGTCATTCCAGAGTTGTTGACATTCCAGAGTTGTTGATATCTGTGGAGCTGTCATTCCAGAGTTGTTGACATTCCAGAGTTGTTGATATCTGTGGAGCTGTCATTCCAGAGTTGTTGACATCTGTGGAGCTGTCATTTCGGAGTTGTTGACATCTGTGGAGCTGTCATTCCAGAGTTGTTGATATTCCAGAGTTGTTGACATCTGTGGAGCTGTCATTCCAGAGTTGTTGACATTCCAGAGTTGTTGATATCTGTGGAGCTGTCATTCCAGAGCTGTTGACATTCCAGAATTGTTGACATTCCAGAGTTGTTAACATTCCAGAGTTGTTGACATCTGTGGAGCTGTCATTCCAGAGTTGTTGACATTCCAGACTTGTTGACATCTGTGGAGCTGACATTCCAGAGCTGTTGACATCTGTGGAGCTGTCATTCCAGAGTTGTTGACATCTGTGGAGCTGTCATTCCAGAGTTGTTGTCATCTGTGGAGCTGTCATTCCAGAGTCATTCCACAACAACACCACTCTCCCTGAGGCAATGCCCCATACAGAACAACAACACCACTCTCCCTGAGGCAATGCCCCATACAGAACAACAACACCACTCTCCCTGAGGCCATGCCCCATACAGAACAACAACACCACTCTCCCTGAGGCCATGGCCCATACAGAACAACAACACCACTCTCCCTGAGGCCATGCCCCATACAGAACAACAACACCACTCTCCCTGAGGCCATGGCCCATACAGAACAACAACACCACTCTCCCCGAGCCCATGCCCCATACAGAACAACAACACCACTCTCCCTGAGGCAATGCCCCATACAGAACAACAACACCACTCTCCCTGAGGCCATGCCCCATACAGAACAACAACACCACTCTCCCTGAGCCCATTCCCCATACAGAACAACAACACCACTCTCCCTGAGGCAATGCCCCATACAGAACAACAACACCACTCTCCCTGAGCCCATGCCCCAGACAAAACAACGACACCACTCTCCCTGAGGCCATGCCCCAGACAGACAGAACAACACCACTCTCCCTCAGCCCTTGCCCAACAACAACAACACCTCCCCTGTCTCCCAAAGCCCATGCCCCAGACAGACAGAACAACACCAGCAGAACTATAGCACCCCACATTTGGAAATCACACATCTTCAGAAATGATGTAGTCTATGAGGCTCAGTCCCCTTTATATACACTCACAACATAGTGATATAGTCTATGAGTCTCAGTCCCCTTTATATACACTCACAACATAGTGATATAGTCTATGAGTCTCAGTCCCCTTTATATACACTCACAACATAGTGATATAGTCTATGAGGCTCAGTCCCCTTTATATACACTCACAACATAGTGATATAGTCTATGAGGCTCAGTCCCCTTTATATACACTCACAACATAGTGATATAGTCTATGAGGCTCAGTCCCCTTTATATACACTCACAACATAGTGATATAGTCTATGAGGCTCAGTCCCCTTTATATACACTCACAACATAGTGATATAGTCTATGAGGCTCAGTCCCCTTTATATACACTCACAACATAGTGATATAGTCTATGAGGCTCAGTCCCCTTTATATACACTCACAACATAGTGATATAGTCTATGAGGCTCAGTCCCCTTTATATACACTCACAACATAGTGATATAGTCTATGAGGCACAGTCCCCTTTATATACACTCACAACATAGTGATATTGTCTACGAGGCTCAGTTTTTTACGTGTAAAAGCTTGGGGGGAATTTAGTAGTCTAGGCATACTCCAACGTCACACAACAGCCATGAGCGTTTCCAGGGCAGTGACGGCATCCTGTGAAAACAACCTGAATTCTCTGTGATGTCACTCATGCAGATCACGATGCACTGCTAGGGCAGTGATTGGTTCCTGGTCTAAACCTTCCCTGAGGTGATTGGTTGAGTGACGTGATCTCTTCAATGAGCTTCAGCCAGCAGGATAGGAGTAGAGGGTTGGTGTTTCTATATTCTGTTACTGAAGCCTGTACAATCTCTGAAATGGTTTTGAATTAAAATTATACAATCTCTGAAATGGTTTTGAATTAAAATGATAAAATCTTAAATGACTGATCTTGGCTGAAGAAGACATTTCAAATATAGGTAATAAAGAAATTAAACATCTCTACTAGGTACAGTTGTTTCTTGTTTCTACAGCAAAATCTGAAAAACTAGACCAAGACATGCTGGGAATCGGCAAATCAGGACAATTTCAATTGGTGAGTCAACTACAGTACAAATCAATAGATGATTTGGGGACAGTTATTGTGTAGATCCCTTGTGGGGTTTTGAAGTGAACCTGTGGAGATAAATGTCTCAAAACCAAGATAGAGGTTTGACATTGGATAAATAATATCCGTATCAATTTATTTTGTGTCTATACTCAGTTTAGCCACAAGATGACAGCATTGCTTATTGAGATAATCTAAAACAGGGACCTCTTCTAGCATGAGCTTCTACTGAGCTGCTCATTTATTTAACTTTCAAATAGGTATGTTGTTTTCTTCCCTGCAACACTTCCCAAGGACAACAGACATGTTTTTTGTCTGTTACAACAATGGTTCATACATTTCAGAAAGTACCCCTTGACCTATTTCACATGTTGTTGTATTATAGCCTGAACTCAAAATGGATCAAATAAAATGTTTTATCTCACCCATCTAATACCCTATAATGACATCACAATACCACATCATGACATCACAATACCCCATAATGACATCACAACACCCCATAATGACATCACAATAACACATCATGACATCACAATACCCCATAATGACATCACAATACCCCATCATGACATCACAATAACACACCATGACATCACAATACCTCATAATGACATCACAATACCCCATAATGACATCACAATAACACATCATGACATCACAATAACACGTCATGACATCACAATACCCCATAATGACATCACAATACCCCATCATGGCATCACAATAACACATCATGACATCACAATACCTCATAATGACATCACAATACCCCATAATGACATCACAATAACACATCATGACATCACAATACCCCATCATGACATCACAATACCCCATAATGACATCACAATAACACATCGTGACATCACAATACCCCATAATGACATCACAATACCCCATCATGACATCACAATACCCCATCATGACATCACAATACCCCATCATGACATCACAAAAGCCCATCATGACATCACAATAACACATCATGACATCACAATAACACGTCATGACATCACAATACCCCATAATGACATCACAATACCCCATCATGACATCACAATAACACATCATGACATCACAATACCACATCATGACATCACAATACCCCATCATGACATCACAATACCCCATAATGTCATCACAATACCCCATCATGACATCACAATAACACATCATGACATCACAATACCCCATCATGACATCACAATACCCCATCATGACATCCCAATACCCCATCATGACATCACAATAACACATCATGACATCACAATACCCCATCATGACATCACAATACCCCATCATGACATCACAATACCCCATCATGTATCACAATACCCCATCATGACATCACAATACCCCATCATGACATCACAATTCCCCATCAGGACATCACAATACCCCATCAGGACATCACAATACCCCTTAATTACAAAGAGAACACATGTTTTAGACATTTTTGCACATTTATTGAAAATTAAATACATAAATATCTAATTTACATAAGTATTCACACTCCTGAGTCAACATTTGGCATCTATTACAGCTCAAATCAAATCAAATTTTATTGGTCACATACACATGGTCAGCAGATGATAATGTGAGTGTAGCGAAATGCTTGTGCTTCTAGTTCTGACAGTGCAGCAATATCTAACAAGTGATCTAACAATTCCACAACAACTACCTAATACACACAAATCTAAGTAAAGGGATGGAATACGAATATGTACATATAAATATATGGATGAGCGTTGACCGAGCGGCATAGACAAGATGCAATAGATGGTATAGAATACAGTATACACAGATGTGAGTCTCTCTGAGTAATCTCTAAGAGCTTTGCACACCTGGATTGTACACTATTTTAACATTATTCTCTTTTTAAAAAATCTTCAAGCTCTGTCAAGTTGGTTTCTGATCATTGCTGGACAGCCATTTAAGTCTTGCCATAGATTTTCAAGTTGATTAAAGTCAAAACTGTAAGTAGGCCACTCAGGAGCAACAACTCCAGTGTGTTTTAGGTTATTGTATCACGACTCAGGATATGACCCAGATACACAAGAGACAGATAGTACACGGAGCTCCAGGATACGCTGGAGAAACATATTGTCCTGCTAAAAAGGTGAATTTGTCTCCCAGTGTCTGTTTGAAGGCAGACTGAACCAGGTTTTTCTCTGGGATTTTGCCTGTACTTAGCTAAATTCCATTTCTTTTTTATCCGAAAAACCTCCCTAGTCCTTGACGATGGCAAGCATGCTCATAACATGCTGCATCTTGAAAATATGAATAGTGGTATTCAGTGATGTGTTGTGTTGGATTTCCCCCGAACGTAAAGCTTTTGACTTACAACAAAGTAATTTTTCCCCCACATTTTTTTACTTACAACAAAGTCATTTTTTCCCCCACATTTTTTGACTTACAACATAAAGTAATTTTCCAACATTTTTTGAAATTTTACTTTAGTGACTTGCTGCCTTATTCTGTACCTTCTTTTCACTCTGTCATTAAGTAAGTAACTACAATGTTGTTGATCCACCCTATCACAGCCATTAATAACCACTTAGAATCTATTGACACACCGGTACGCCAATCTAAGGAACATTGTGTTTAAGCTGTTTAAAACTGCCACATTGAGATACACCATGGGCTGCATCTCAATCCCCCATGTCGCCCTGGAAAGAGCTACAGCTCTGTTTGTCACATTGAGATACGCCATGGGCTGCATCTCAATCCCCCGTGTCGCCCTGGAAAGTGGCAGAGCTACAGCTCTGTTTGTCACATTGAGATACACCATGGGCTGCATCTCAATCCCCCGTGTCGCCCTGGAAAGTGGCAGAGCTACAGCTCTGTTTGTCACATTGAGATACACCATGGGCTGCATCTCAATCCCCCGTGTCGCCCTGGAAAGTGGCAGAGCTACAGCTCTGTTTGTCACATTGAGATACACCATGGGCTGCATCTCAATCCCCCATGTCGCCCTGGAAAGTGGCAGACCTACAGCTCTGTTTGTCACATTGAGATACACCATGGGCTGCATCTCAATCCACCATGTCGCCCTGGAAAGAGCTACAGCTCTGTTTGTCACATTGAGATACACCATGGGCTGCATCTCAATCCCCCGTGTCGCCCTGGAAAGTGACAGAGCTACAGCTCTGTTTGCCGTTCCCGAAGAATCGGTCTTCACACGAAAACGTCTACACTGTCTGTACTGCCTCGTTAATTACTGTTGTTGTCCCGTTCTCTTGCATAATTCAACAAGTGGGTCAATAGCAGCATACCCTGAGATTGAAAATCAACAGGCTTGGCTCTAGATTATACCTACCCAAACAAACTTTACATCGTTTGTGAAATCAGACATAATATCACTAGAATTCAAGTGATCATTTTCAGTCTTTTGACACATCACATATGCTTCTACTACTGTTTATTATCTTGCCTAGTCACTTTATCCCTACCTATATGTACAGTATTAGTCAAATGTTAGGAAACACCTACTCATTCCAGGGTTTTTCTTAATTTTTACTATTTTATATGTTGTAGAATAATAGTGAAGACATCAAAACTATGTACTAGCACAATCATGTAGTAACCAAAAAAGGGTTAAACAAATGAAAACATATTTTATATTTGAAATTCTTCAAATAGCCACCCTTTGCCTTGATGACATCTTCGCAAACTCTTGCCATTCTCTCAACCAGCTTCATGAGGTAGTCACCTGGAATGCATTTCAATTAACAGGTGTGCCTTGTTAAAAGTTCATTTGTGGAATTTCTTTCCTTCTTAAATGCGTTTGAGCCAATCAGTTGTGTTGTGACAAGGTAGGGGTGGTATACAGAAGATAGCCCTATTTGGTCAAGTTAAAGTTAAAGTCCATATTATTGCAAGAACAGCTCAAATAAGCAAAGAGAAACAACAGTCCATCGTTACTTTAAGACATGAACGTCAGTCAATCCGGAACATTACAACGTTGAAAGTTTCTTCTAGTGCAGTTGCCAAAACCATCAAGCGCTATGATGAACCTGTCTCTGAGGACCACAGGAAAGGAAGAGGGTGCTGCAGAGGATAAGTTCATTACAGCCTCAGAAATTGCAGCAAAATAAATGCTTCACAGTGTTCAAGTAACAGACACATCTCAACATCAACGTTTAGAGGAGACTGTGTGAACCAGGCCTTATTGGTCAAATTGCTGCAAAGAAACCACTACTAAAGGACACCAATAAGAAGAAGAGACTTGCTTGGGCCAAGAAACATGAGCAATGGACCAGTGGAAATCTGTCCTTTTGGTCGAATGAGTCCAAATTTGATATTTTTGGTTCCAACCGCCAAGCCTTTGTGAGAGACAGAGTAGGTGAATGGATGATGTCTGCTTATGTGGTTCCCAGCGTGAAGCATGGAGGAGGAGGTGTGATGTTGACAAGCACACTTAACCAGCATGGCTACCACAGCATTCTGCAATTCTGCGATCTGGTTTGCGCTTAGTGGGACTATCATTTGTTTTTCAACACAGCTAATTGATGACGATGGAAGGTGATGGAATGCTGCATCAGATGACCTGGACTCCACAATCACCCGACCTCAACCCAATTGAGATGGTTTGGGGTGATTTGGTCTGCACAGTGAAGGAAAAGCAGCCAATAAGTGCTCAGCGTATGTGGGATCATAGGTACACTTGGTTGAACTACATGATAAAGGATTCAGTGGTGGGGTCTAACCAACTCCATGATAAAGGATTCAGGATTCTCCTTCCAGACTCATATCAAACATCTCCAATCAAAAATCAAATCAAGAGTCGGCTTTCTATTCCGCAACAAAGCCTCCTTCACTCACGCCGCCAAGCTTACCCTAGTAAAACTGACTATCCTACCGATCCTCGACTTCGGCGATGTCATCTACAAAATGGCTTCCAACACTCTACTCAGCAAACTGGATGCAGTTTATCACAGTGCCATCCGTTTTGTCACTAAAGCACCTTATACCACCCACCACTGCGACTTGTATGCTCTAGTCGGCTGGCCCTCGCTACATATTCGTCACCAGACCCACTGGCTCCAGGTCATCTACAAGTCCATGCTAGGTAAAGCTCCGCCTTATCTCAGCTCACTGGTCACGATGGCAACACCCATCCGTAGCACGCGCTCCAGCAGGTGTATCTCACTGATCATCCCTAAAGCCAACACCTCATTCGGCCGCCTTTCGTTCCAGTACTCTGCTGCCTGTGACTGGAACGAATTGCAAAAATTGCTGAAGTTGGAGACTTTTATCTCCCTCACCAACTTCAAACATCAGCTATCTGAGCAGCTAACCGATCGCTGCAGCTGTACATAGTCTATTGGTAAATAGCCCACCCTTCTTCACCTACCTCATCCCCATACTGTTTTTATTTATTTACTTTTCTGCTCTTTTGCACACCAATATCTCTACCTGTACATGACCATCTGATCATTCATCACTCCAGTGTTAATCTGCAAAATTGTAATTATTTGCCTACCTCCTCATGCCTTTTGCACACATTGTATATAGACTCCCCCTTTGTTTTCTACTGTGTTATTGACTTGTTAATTGTTTACTCCATGTGTAACTCTTTGTTGTCTGCTCATACTGCTATGCTTTATCTTGGCCAGGTCGCAGTTGCAAATGAGAACTTGTTCTCAACTAGCCTACCTGGTTAAATAAAGGTGTTCTCAACTAGCCTACCTGGTTAAATAAAGGTTAAATAAAAAATAAAATAAAAAGTGGTGAGGTCCAACCAACTCCATGATAAACGATTCAGTGGTGAGGTCCAACCAACTCCATGGTAAAGGATTCAGTGGTGAGATCCAACCAACTCCATCAAATCAAATCAAATCAAATGTATTTATAAAGCCCTTCGTACATCAGCTGATATCTCAAAGTGCTGTACAGAAACCCAGCCTAAACCCCCAAACAGCAAGCAATGCAGGTGTAGAAGCACGGTGGCTAGGAAAAACTCCCTAGAAAGGCCAAAACCTAGGAAGAAACCTAGAGAGGAACCAGGCTATGTGGGGTGGCCAGTCCTCTTCTGGCTGTGCCGGGTGGAGATTATAACAGAACATGGCCAAGATGTTCAAATGTTCATAAATGGCCAGCATGGTCGTATAATAATAAGGCAGAACAGTTGAAACTGGAGCAGCAGCACGGTCAGATGGACTGGGGACAGCAAGGAGTCATCATGTCAGGTAGTCCTGGGGCATGGTCCTAGGGCTCAGGTCCTCCGAGAGAGAGAAAAAAAGAGAGAATTAGAGAGAGCATATGTGGGGTGGCCAGTCCTCTTCTGGCTGTGCCGGGTGGAGATTATAACAGAACATGGCCAAGATGTTCAAATGGTCATAAATTATCAGCATGTTCGAATAATAAGAAGGCAGAACAGTTGAAACTGGAGCAGCAGCACGGCCAGGTGGACTGGGGACAGCAAGGAGTCATCATGTCAGGTAATCCTGGGGCATGGTCCTAGGGCTCAGGTCCTCAGAGAGAAAGAAAGAGAGAATTAGAGAACGCACACTTAGATTCACACAGGACACCGAATAGGACAGGAGAAGTACTCCAGATATAACAAACTGACCCTAGCCCCCCGACACATAAACTACTGCAGCATAAATACTGGAGGCTGAGACAGGAGGGGTCAGGAGACACTGTGGACCCATCCAAGGACACCCCCGGACAGGGCCAAACAGGAAGGATATAACCCCACCCACTTTGCCAAAGCACAGCCCCCACACCACTAGAGGGATATCATCAACCACCAACTTACCATCCTGAGACAGGGCCGAGTATAGCCCACAAAGATCTCTGCCATGATAAAGGATTCAGTGGTGAGGTCCAACCAACTCCATGGTAAAGGATTCAGTGGTGAGGTCCAACCAACTCCATGATAAAGGATTCAGTCCAACCAACCTCATGATAAAGGATTCAGTGGTGAGGTCCAACCAACTCCATGGTAAAGGATTCAGTGGTGAGGTCCAACCAACTCCATGATAAAGGATTCAGTCCAACCAACCTCATGATAAAGAATTCAGTGGTGAGGTCCAACCAACTCCATGGTAAAGGATTCAGTGGTGAGGTCCAACCAACTCCATGGTAAAGGATTCAGTGGTGAGGTCCAACCAACTCCATGGTAAAGGATTCAGTGGTGAGGTCCAACCATGAGAAAGGATTCAGTGGTGGGGTCCAACCAACTCCATGATAAAGGATTCAGTGGTGAGGTCCAACCAACTCCATGATAAAGGATTCAGTGGTGAGGTCCAACCAACTCCATGATAAAGGATTCAGTGGTGAGTGGCATTACTGTCAGATGTAATAAAATGAAGTGCGCTATGATAAATCATGTCCATTGGCTTCAAAACACTGGGAGCTGTTTTCATGCATATAATATCACCATAATCTTTAACAGAAATATATGTAGACTGAATTATCTTTTTTCTAATATTTTATTAAAGGCCCTATTCCTATATAAGATGCCCAACTTAATTCTTAATTCCTTGACTGACTTGTCAACATGCTTTTAAAAGAGAGCTTTTAGTCAATCCAGATGCTTTTTAAAAGAGAGCTTTTAGTCAATCCAGATGCTTTTTAAAAGATAGCTTTTAGTCATTCCAGATGCCCATAAATGTATAGGCGGTGACACGATCAATGGGGGCACCATCTAACGTACTTATGCACAAATCATCAGCTACATTATTACATGATTTGGAAAATAACATGTACTTGGTTTTCCCAGCATTTAGTACCAACTTCAGGTCAACCAAGGCTTTCTGCAAGGTAGTAAAAGCAGATTGAAGAGTCAACAGAGCCTGAGCTGCCATAGGGGCAGTAGTGTATACAACAGTGGCATCTGATTACAGATGAAAGTTACAGTTTCGTACAGACCAATGCTGTTCATGTAAATAGTGAAAAGAACAGGACCAAGAATCGAACCCTGCGGGACACCTTTTGTTGCGTCTAGAAATCTTATTTTAACACCATCAGTAAGTACACACTGTGTTCTGTCTTTTAAATCATTCTCAAACCAGCTACAAGCAGCCCGACCTATTGTAGAGAGTTTCTAAGTAAGGTGTGATCCACCCTTGTTGACAATCTTGGACAGGTCAATGAAAAGGGCAGCACAGTGTTTCTTTGTATCTAAACAATGTATGACATTTAAAACCATAGCAGTATCAGAGATGTCCTGGTCTGAACTCTGACTGGTTTATATTCAGACGATATGTAACAGTATCAGAGATGGTACTATGTCCTGGTCTGAACCCTGACTGGTTTACATTCAGACGATATGTAGCAGTATCAGAGGTGGTACTATGTCCTGGTTTACATTCAGACGACATGTAGCAGTTAAAGGGATCTAAGCTGAGTATTAATCAATAATTCCAGGATTGTTGCTCGGCAACAGAGAGTTTGGAAATGGGACGATAATTATTTAGATCACTCGGGTTGCCACCTTTATGTAGAGGAAGTAAATGGGCCTCCTTCCAAACTCTAGGGATGAACTCTATATAACTGTCAAGTAAAAAATATGTGTTAATGCTTCAGCAATCAATGGAGCAGAAAGCTGTAATAAGAAGGAATCAATCATATCAGCAGATAATTTAACATTGATCGTAAGTAGTTGTTCCAATACATCAAAAGTAGACAGCTGCTCCAGAGAGTACAAGGATTCACTGCGGGGTTTGTCTGGTCCTCTATCAAGTCGACTGGGGACCGGGAGAAGGACGAGCAGTTTACTGACTGACCCGGGTATATTAAACCAATATTTCTTTCAAACAAAACAAAAATGGCAGACATAAAATGTTGATTAAAGGCATCTCATTTATTTAAATACTGATGTCAGAGTTCAGTATGACTTGCTTGGGTAGGGAAGGAGAGGAATTTCTCTGTTTTCCAAAGTGTGGAAATGGATGAAATGGAATGGATTTAGATGGATCAGCAATAATAACTTGACCAATGACCTAAACCCAGTACCCAGGCCAGAAGCTTCCATGGTCCTAAACAGATTGTCATGACACTCTCTATCAGAAGCTTCCGTGGTTCTAAACAGATAGTCATGACACTCTATCAGAAGCTTCCATAATCTTAAACAGATTGTCATGACGCTCTATCAGAAGCTTCCATAATCTTAAACAGATTGTCATGACACTCTATCAGAAGCTTCCATAATCTTAAACAGATTGTCATGACACTCTATCAGAAGCTTCCATAATCTTAAACAGATTGTCATGACACTCTATCAGAAGCTTCCATAATCTTAAACAGATTGTCATGACACTCTATCAGAAGCTTCCATAATCTTAAACAGATAGTCATGACACTCTATCAGAAGCCTCCGTGGTTCTAAACAGATAGTCATGACACTCTCTATCAGAAGCTTCCATAATCTTAAACAGATTGTCATGACACTCTATCAGAAGCTTCCATAATCTTAAACAGATTGTCATGACACTCTATCAGAAGCTTCCATAATCTTAAACAGATAGTCATGACACTCTCTATCAGAAGCCTCCGTGGTTCTAAACAGATAGTCATGACACTCTCTATCAGAAGCCTCCGTGGTTCTAAACAGATAGTCATGACACTCTATCAGAAGCCTCCGTGGTTCTAAACAGATAGTCATGACACTCTCTATCAGAAGCCTCCGTGGTTCTAAACAGATAGTCATGACACTCTATCAGAAGCCTCCGTGTTTCTAAACAGATAGTCATGACACTCTATCAGAAGCTTCCGTGTTTCTAAACAGATAGTCATGACACTCTATCAGAAGCCTCCGTGGTTCTAAACAGATAGTCATGACACTCTATCAGAAGCCTCCGTGTTTCTAAACAGATAGTCATGACACTCTATCAGAAGCTTCCGTGTTTCTAAACAGATAGTCATGACACTCTATCAGAAGCTTCCGTGGTTCTAAACAGATAGTCATGACACTCTATCAGAAGCTTCCGTGGTTCTAAACAGATAGTCATGACACTCTATCAGAAGCTTCCGTGGTTCTAAACAGATAGTCATGACACTCTATCAGAAGCTTCCGTGGTTCTAAACAGATAGTCATGACACTCTCTATCAGAAGCTTCCGTGGTTCTAAACAGATAGTCATGACACTCTATCAGAAGCCTCCGTGGTTCTAAACAGATAGTCATGACACTCTATCAGAAGCTTCCGTGGTTCTAAACAGATAGTCATGACACTCTATCAGAAGCCTCCGTGGTTCTAAACAGATAGTCATGACACTCTATCAGAAGCTTCCATGGTTCTAAACAGATAGTCATGACACTCTCTATCAGAAGCTTCCGTGGTTCTAAACAGATAGTCATGACACTCTATCAGAAGCCTCCGTGGTTCTAAACAGATAGTCATGACACTCTATCAGAAGCTTCCATGGTTCTAAACAGATAGTCATGACACTCTCTATCAGAAGCTTCCGTGGTTCTAAACAGATAGTCATGACACTCTATCAGAAGCCTCCGTGGTTCTAAACAGATAGTCATGACACTCTATCAGAAGCCTCCGTGGTTCTAAACAGATAGTCATGACACTCTATCAGAAGCCTCCGTGGTTCTAAACAGATAGTCATGACACTCTATCAGAAGCTTCCGTGGTTCTAAACAGATAGTCATGACACTCTATCAGAAGCCTCCGTGGTTCTAAACAGATAGTCATGACACTCTCTATCAGAAGCTTCCGTGGTTCTAAACAGATAGTCATGACACTCTATCAGAAGCCTCCGTGGTTCTAAACAGATAGTCATGACACACTCTATCAGAAGCTTCCGTGGTTCTAAACAGATAGTCATGACACTCTATCAGAAGCTTCCGTGGTTCTAAACAGATAGTCATGACACTCTATCAGAAGCCTCCGTGGTTCTAAACAGATAGTCATGACACTCTATCAGAAGCCTCCGTGGTTCTAAACAGATAGTCATGACACTCTATCAGAAGCTTCCGTGGTTCTAAACAGATAGTCATGACACTCTATCAGAAGCCTCCGTGGTTCTAAACAGATAGTCATGACACTCTCTATCAGAAGCTTCCGTGGTTCTAAACAGATAGTCATGACACTCTATCAGAAGCCTCCGTGGTTCTAAACAGATAGTCATGACACACTCTATCAGAAGCTTCCGTGGTTCTAAACAGATAGTCATGACACTCTATCAGAAGCTTCCGTGGTTCTAAACAGATAGTCATGACACTCTATCAGAAGCCTCCGTGGTTCTAAACAGATAGTCATGACACTCTATCAGAAGCCTCCGTGGTTCTAAACAGATAGTCATGACACACTCTATCAGAAGCCTCCGTGGTTCTAAACAGATAGTCATGACACTCTATCAGAAGCTTCCGTGGTTCTAAACAGATAGTCATGACACTCTATCAGAAGCCTCCGTGGTTCTAAACAGATAGTCATGACACTCTATCAGAAGCCTCCGTGGTTCTAAACAGATAGTCATGACACACTCTATCAGAAGCCTCCGTGGTTCTAAACAGATAGTCATGACACTCTATCAGAAGCTTCCGTGGTTCTAAACAGATAGTCATGACACTCTATCAGAAGCCTCCGTGGTTCTAAAATGATAGTCATGACACTCTATCAGAAGCCTCCGTGGTTCTAAACAGATAGTCATGACACTCTATCAGAAGCCTCCGTGGTTCTAAACAGATAGTCATGACACTCTATCAGAAGCTTCCGTGGTTCTAAACAGATAGTCATGACACTCTATCAGAAGCTTCCGTGGTTCTAAACAGATAGTCATGACACTCTCTATCAGAAGCTTCCGTGGTTCTAAACAGATAGTCATGACACACTCTATCAGAAGCCTCCGTGGTTCTAAACAGATAGTCATGACACTCTCTATCAGAAGCTTCCGTGGTTCTAAACAGATAGTCATGACACACTCTATCAGAAGCTTCCGTGGTTCTAAACAGATAGTCATGACACTCTCTATCAGAAGCTTCCGTGGTTCTAAACAGATAGTCATGACACTCTATCAGAAGCTTCCGTGGTTCTAAACAGATAGTCATGACACTCTCTATCAGAAGCTTCCGTGGTTCTAAACAGATAGTCATGACACTCTATCAGAAGCCTCCGTGGTTCTAAACAGATAGTCATGACACTCTATCAGAAGCTTCCGTGGTTCTAAACAGATAGTCATGACACTCTCTATCAGAAGCTTCCGTGGTTCTAAACAGATAGTCATGACACTCTATCAGAAGCTTCCGTGGTTCTAAACAGATAGTCATGACACACTCTATCAGAAGCTTCCGTGGTTCTAAACAGATAGTCATGACACACTCTATCAGAAGCTTCCGTGGTTCTAAACAGATAGTTAAAAGTCGTGCTATAAATTCTCTGATAATCCAAAGATTCCTAGATGCCCTTCCAGACTCCCTCTGCCTAACCAAGGACGTCAGAATACAAAAATCAGTTAACCACCTAAATGAGGAACTCAATTTAACCTTGCGCAATACCCTAGATGCAGTCGCACCCCTAAAAACAACAAATATTTGTCATAAGAAACTAGCTCCCTGGTATACAGAAAATACACGAGCTCTGAAAAAGCTAACTAAAAAGCAGTATCGAAAAGCCCTTACTGCTGATCGATCATCCTATTTTCCCAACTTAATTGAAGAAAATAAGAACAATCCAAATGTATTTTTGATACTGTCACAAAGCTAACTAAAAAGCAGCATTCCCCAAGAGAGGATGGCTTTCACTTCAGCAGTAATATATTCATAAACTTCTTTGAGGAAAAGATCACGATCATTAGAAAGCAAATTACAGACTCCTCTTTAAATGTGCATATTCCTCCAAAGCTCAGTTGTCCTGAGTCTGAGGATCAAGGGAGACACTCATTTTTTTTAGTACTATATCTCTTCACATTGATGAAAGTAATTATGGCCTCTATACCTTCAAGCTGCATACTGGACCCTATGCCTTCCTGAAGACCAACAATGTATACGAAATGCTTCAGTCTGGTTTTAGACCCCATCATAGCACTGAGACTGCACTTGTGAAGGTGGTAAATGACCTTTTAATGGCTTCAGACCGAGGCTCTGCATCTGTCCTCGTGCTCCTAGACCTTAGTGCTGCTTTGATACCATAAATCCCCACATTCTTTTGGAGAGATTGGAAACCCAAATCGGTCTACACGGACAAGTTCTGGCCTGGGTTAGATCTTATCTGTCGGAAAGATATCAGTTTGTCTCTGTGGATGGTTTGTCCTCCAACAAATCAACTGTAAATGTCAGTTCCTTAATGCTCTGTTTTAGGACCACTATTGTTTTCACTATATATTTTACCTCTTGGTGATGTCATTCGGAAACATAATGTTAACTTTCACTGCTATGCGGATGACACACAGCTGTACATTTCAATGAAACATGGTGAAGCCCCAAAATTGCCCCTCGCTAGAAGCATGTGTTTCAGACATAAGAAAGTGGATGGCTGCAAACTTTCTACTTTTAAACTCGGACAAAACAGAGATGCTTGTTCTAGGTCCCAAGAAACAAAGAGATCTTCTGTTGAATCTGACAATTAATCTTAATGGTTGTACAGTCGTCTCAAATAAAACTGTGAAGGACCTCGGCGTTACTCTGGACCCTGATCTCTCTTTTGACGAACATATCAAGATTGTGTCAAAGGACAACTTTTTTCCATCTACGTAACATTTAAAAAATCTGAAACTTTCTGTCCAAAAATGATGCAGAAAAATGAACCCATGCTTTTGTTACTTCTAGGTTAGACTACTGCAATGCTCTACTTTCCGGATATCCGGATAAAGCACTAAATAAACTTCAGTTGGTGCTAAATACGGCTGCTAGAATCCTGACTAGAACCAAAAAATGTGATCATATTACTCCAGTGCCTCCCTACACTGGCTTCCTGTCAAAGCAAGGGCTGATTTCAAGGTTGTACTGCTAACCTACAAAGCATTACATGGGCTTGCTCCTACCTATCTCTCTGATTTGGTCCTGCCGTACATACCTACAAATACGCTACGGTCACAAGAAGCAGGCCTCCTTATTATCCCTAGAATTTCTAAGCAAACAGCTGTAGGCAGGGCTTTCTCCTATAGAGCTACATTTTTATGGAATGGTCTGCCTATCCATTTGAGAGACGCAGACTCGGTCTCAACCTTTAAGTCTTTATTGAAGACTCATCTCTTCAGTAGGTCATATGATTGAGTGTAGTCTGGCCCAGGAGTGTGAAGGTGAACAGAAAGGCACTGGAGCAATGAACCGCCCTTGCTGTCTCTGCCTGGCCGGTTCCCCTCTCTCCTCTGGGATTCTCTGCCTCTAACCCTATTACAGGGGCTGGGTCACTGGCTTACTGGTGCTCTCTCATGCCGTCCCTGGAAGGGGTGTGTCACCTGAGTGGGTTGAGTCACTGGTGTGATCATCCTGTCTGGGTTGGCGCCCCCCCTTGGGTTGTGCCGTGGCAGAGATCTTTGTGGGCTATACTCGTCCTTGTCTCAGGATGGTAAGTTGGTGGTTGAAGATATCCCTCAAGTGGTGTGGGGGCTGTGCTTTGGCAAAGTGGGTGGGGTTATATCCTGCCTGTTGGGCCCTGTCTGGGGGAATCGTCGGACGGGGCCACAGTGTCTCCCAACCCCTCCTGTCTCAGCCTCCAGTATTTATGGTGCAGTAGTTTATGTGTCGGAGGGCTAGGGTCAGTCTGTTATATGTGGAGTATTTCTCCTGTCTTATCCGGTGTCCTGTGTGAATTTAAGTATGCTCTCTCTAATTCTCTCTCTCTCTTTCTCTCGGAGGACTTGAGCCATTTGACAACCACTGTGATTATTATTATTTGACCATGCTGGTCATCTTTGAATATTTGAACATCTTGGCCATGTTCTGTTATAATATCCACCCGCACAGCCAGAAGAGGACTGGCCACCCCTGAAATCAAATCAAATCAAATCAAATGTATTTATATAGCCCTTCGTACATCAGCTGATATCTCAAAGTGCTATACAGAAACCCAGCCTAAAACCCCAAACAGCAAGCAATGCAGGTGTAGAAGCACGGTGGCTAGGAAAAACTCCCTAGAAAGGCCAAAACCTAGGAAGAAACCTAGAGAGGAACCAGGCTATGTGGGGTGGCCAGTCCTCTTCTGGCTGTGCCGGGTGGAGATTATAACAGAACATGGCCAAGATGTTCAAATGTTCATAAATGACCAGCATGGTCGTATAATAATAAGGCAGAACAGTTGAAACTGGAGCAGCAGCACGGTCAGATGGACTGGGGACAGCAAGGAGTCATCATGTCAGGTAGTCCTGGAGCATGGTCCTAGGGCTCAGGTCCTCCGAGAGAGAGAAGGAGAGAATTAGAGAACGCACAATTAGATTCACACAGGACACCGAATAGGACAAGAGAAGTACTCCAGAGGAACCAGGCTATGTGGGGTGGCCAGTCCTCTTCTGGCTGTGCCGGGTGGAGATTATAACAGAACATGGCCAAGATGTTCAAATGTTCATAAATGACCAGCATGGTCGAATAATAATAAGGCAGAACAGTTGAAACTGGAGCAGCAGCATGGCCAGGTGGACTGTGGACAGCAAGGAGTCATCATGTCAGGTAGTCCTGGGGCATGGTCCTAGGGCTCAGGTCCTCCGAGAGAGAGAAAGAAAGAGAGAAGGAGAGAATTAGAGAACGCACACTTAGATTCACACAGGACACCGAATAGGACAGGAGAAGTACTCCAGATATAACAAACTGACCCTAGCCCTGACCCTACTGCAGCATAAATACTGGAGGCTGAGACAGGAGGGCTCAGGAGACACTGTGGCCCAATCCGAGGACACCCCCGGACAGGGCCACACAGGAAGGATATAACCCCACCCACTTTGCCAAAGCACAGCCCCCACACCACTAGAGGGATATCTTCAACCACCAACTTACCATCCTGAGACAAGGCTGAGTATAGCCCACAAAGATCTCCGCCATGGCACAACCCAAGGGGGGGCGCCAACCCAGACAGGATGACCACATCAGTGAATCAACCCACTCAGGTGACGCACCCCTTCCAGGGACGGCATGAGAGAGCACCAGCAAGCCAGTGACTCAGCCCCTGTAATAGGGTTAGAGGCAGAGAATCCCAGTGGAAAGAGGGGAACCGGCCAGGCAGAGACAGCAAGGGCGGTTCATTGCTCCAGAGCCTTTCCGTTCACATTCCCACTCCTGGGCCAGACTAGAGAGAGGGAGAGATAGTGTGAGGGATAGAGAGAGGGATAGAGAGAGGGAGAGATAGTGTGAGGGATAGAGGGGGAGCGAGAGAGATGGTGTGAGGGATAGAGAGAGGGGGAGATAGTGTGAGGGATAGAGGGGGAGCGAGAGAGATAGTGTGAGGGATAGAGAGAGGGGGAGCGAGAGATAGTGAGGACAGAGAGAGGGATAGAGAGAAAGAGAGATAGAGAGAGAGATAGTGTGAGGGATAGAGAGAGGGAGAGCAAGAGAGATAGTGTGAGGGATAGAGAGAGGGATAGAGAGAGGGGGAGCGAGAGGAAACAAGAGTGTCAGTATTATATTATAGGGTGTCCAAGGCAAGGTCTACTGGGAAGGGAGAAAAACAACACACACAGAGAGAGATATGTGAGTAGGGGAGAGGAGAGGAGAGGAGAGGAGAGGAGAGGAGAGGAGAGGAGAGGAGAGGAGAGGAGAGGAGAGGAGAGGAGAGGAGAGGAGAGGAGGAGAGGAGAGGAGAGGAGAGGAGAGGAGAGGAGAGGAGAGGAGAGGAGAGGAGAGGAGAGGAGAGGAGAGGAGAGGAGAGGAGAGGAGAGGAGAGGAGAGGAGAGGAGAGGAGAGGAGAGGAGAGGAGAGGGAGAGGAGAGGAGAGGAGGAGAGGAGAGGAGAGGAGAGGAGAGGAGAGGAGAGGAGAGGAGAGGAGAGGAGAGGAGAGGAGAGGAGAGGAGAGGAGAGGAGAGGAGAGGAGAGGAGAGGAGAGGAGAGGAGAGAGAGGAGAGGAGAGGGAGGAGAGGAGAGGAGAGGGAGAGCAGAGGAGAGGAGGAGAGGAGAGGAGAGGGAAGGGAGAGCAGAGGAGAGAGGAGAGGAGAGGAGAGGAGAGGAGAGGAGAGGAGAGGAGAGGAGAGGAGAGGAGAGGAGAGGAGAGGAGAGGAGAGGAGAGGAGAGGAGAGGAGAGGAGAGGAGAGGAGAGGAGAGGAGAGGAGAGGAGAGGAGAGGAAGGAGAGCAGAGGAGAGAGGAGAGGAGAGGAGAGGAGAGGAGAGGAGAGGAGAGGAGAGGAGAGGAGAGGAGAGGAGAGGAGAGGAGAGGAGAGGAGAGGAGAGGAGAGGAGAGGAGAGGAGAGGAGAGGGAGAGCAGAGGAGAGAGGAGAGCAGAGGAAGGGAGAGGAGAGGAGAGGAGAGGAGAGGAGAGGAGAGGAGAGGAGAGGAGAGGAGAGGAGAGGAGAGGAGAGCAGAGGAGAGCAGAGGAGAGAGGAGAGGAGAGGAGAGAGAGGAGAGGGAGAGGAGAGGAGAGGAGAGGAGAGGAGAGGAGAGGAGAGGAGAGGAGAGGAGAGGAGAGGAGAGGAGAGGAAGGGAGAGCAGAGGAGAGAGGAGAGAGGAGAGGAGAGGAGAGGAGAGGAGAGGAGAGGAGAGGAGAGGAGAGGAGAGGAGAGGAGAGGAGAGGAGAGGAGGAGAGAGAGAGGAGAGGAGAGGAGAGGAGAGGAGAGGAGAGGAGAGGAGAGGAGAGGAGAGGAGAGGAGGAGAGGAGAGGGACAGCAGATGAGAGGAGAGGAAGGGAGAGGAGCAGAGGAGAGAGGAGAGGAGAGGAGAGGAGAGGAGAGGAGAGGAGAGGAGAGGAGAGGAGAGGAGAGGAGAGGAGAGGAGAGGAGAGGAGAGGAGAGGAGAGGAGAGGAGAGGGAGAGCAGAGGAGAGAGGAGAGCAGAGGAGAGGAGGAGAGGAGAGGAGAGGAGAGGAGAGGAGAGGAGAGGAGAGGAGAGGAGAGGAGAGGAGAGGAGAGGGAGGAGAGGAGAGGAGAGGAGAGGAGAGGAGAGGAGAGGAGAGGAGAGGAGGGAGCAGAGGAGAGGAGAGGAGAGGAGAGGAGAGGAGAGGAGAGGAGAGGAGAGGAGAGGAGAGGAGAGGAGAGGAGAGGAGAGGAGAGGAGGAGGGAGAGGAGAGGGGAGAGAGTAGGAGAGAGGAGAGGAGAGGAGAGGAGAGGAGAGGAGAGGAGAGGAGAGGAGAGGAGAGGAGAGGAGAGGAGAGGAGAGGAGAGGAGAGGGGAGGAGAGGAGAGCGGAGGAGAGGATAGGGAAGTGGGAGAGGAAAAGGGAGAGAAAGGGAGAGCGGAGGGGAGGAGAGGAAAGGGGGGAGTAGAGGAAGAGAGAGCAGATAGAGAAGAAAGCAGAGTCGGGGAGGGGGGGGGGAAAGGAGAGCGCAGGAGAGGAGAGAGGAGGAGGTCCCCAGATTCCATTAGTTATTTTTAAAGGTTTCTTCAAGGAGAATCATAGGATGATCTGGTTCACCTCACTTTCTCATTCCTCTTGAGGTCTTACGACCAAATCCTTCCCCCAGAAATATCTGTGTTACTGGGGATAGATGCTGACCTGCAAAACGACTAGAAAAACGACTAGCCAAATTCTAAAACTGACCCTTACTTTAACCCTAACCTTAACCAACCATAACCTTGACCCTCACCCTAACATTAACCTAACATAATTTTTACCAATTCGGTATTTAAATGTTTTTTTTTGGGGGGGGGGGGGGTTATTGAACAGCTAATTGGCTGTTGTCGGTTCAATTACTTAAATTCCATTTAGTTTGTTTTGTTTAGTTCTCCCAACGTGTCGTTTCTCTAGAGAAAAATCTAATCATTCATGAGATATATCAAGTCCAGAGCTCTGTGGGATACTGGACTGAAGGGAGTTGTAGTTTTCATTAAGCAAATATTCGACCTAGTTCTGCACAGAAACGTGGTAATTAACTACAAGGACCTTAATCCACTGCGCCTGTTTTTTCCGGCTCGGATAGACATGGATTAATTTTTACGCCTGCTAAATTAGGTTAGATACACACAGACTGCATAGACTGAATGAGAGAGAAATGTACACAACACAACAAGGATAGAGAGAGATAGGAACAGTTTGTGAAAGTATGCCTTGTCTACTGTAAAGAACTATATAGTAAAATGATTTAGCAGATCTGCAGCGTAGTTAGGCAGGAGTAATAAGATTACTAAAGATAGTATGGGATCGTAGAGATAACGTAGTGCTACTTCCTTTATGAAATTTTAAATAGTCCTAAAATAATAACCAAGTAATACACATATTTTTTTCATAGCAATGTCCTGTTGTTGCTATGCACCAGACATATAAATAACTTCCTGAAATGGTGTAAAGTTACGAAGTATAACCTAGTTGTTTAATTTGACTTTAGAGACAGAATATATTTCCATGAATTCATACTCCGTAACTCTAAAGCAAAAACAGGGTTTAGATCAAACAGATATGTCAGACTGCGCCCCAAAGACTTCAGACTGCACCCCGAAGACTGCACCCCGAAAACTGCACCCCGAAGACTTCAGACTGCACCCCGAAGACTGCACCCCGAAAACTGCACCCCGAAGACTTCAGACTGCACCCCGAAGACTGCATCCCGAAGACTGCACCCCGAAGACTTCAGACTGCACCCTGAAGACTGCACCCCAAAGACTGCAGACTGCACCCGAAGACTGCACCCCGAAGACCCCGAAGACCTCTCCTCTGCTCTGCTCTGCTCTGCTCTGCTCTGCTCTCCCTTCCTCTCTCCTCTCCTCTGCTCTCCCTTCCTCTCCTCTCCTCTCTCCTCTGCTCTCCCTTCCTCTCTGCTCTCCCTTCCTCTCCTCTCCTCTCCTCTCCTCTGCTCTGCTCTGCTCTGCTCTCCCTTCCTCTCTCCTCTCCTCTGCTCTCCCTTCCTCTCCTATCCTCTCTCCTCTGCTCTCCCTTCCTCTCTGCTCTCCCTTCCTCCTCTCCTCTCCTCTCTCTCACATACCGCCGAAGGGCCATAGCATCCATCACACAGTGTTCAAAGTAATCAGTTAAAAAGGAAAAGTAACACTTCATTGAAAAAGTAGTTCACTATTTTACAACTTCATGTTAGACTCAACCTGAAAAATAAACTAATCAAAAAAGAACGATCTTCATTGTAAAGGGTTTAAACACTGTTTCCCATGCTTGTTCAATGAACCATGAACAATTCATTAATGAACATGCACCTGTGGAACTGTCGTTAAGACACTAACAGCTTACAGACGGTAGGCAATTAAGGTCACAGTTATGAAAACTTAGGCCTTTCTACTGACTCTGAAAAACACCAAAAGAAAGATGCCCAGAGTCCCTGCTCATCCTCATCAACGTGATTTAGGAATGCTTGCAAGGAGGCATGAGGACTGCGGATGTGGCAGGGGCAATAAATTGCAATGTCCGTACTGTGAGACGACTAAGATAGCACTACAGGGAGACAGGGCGGATCGTCCTCGCAGTGGCAGACCACGTGTAACAACACAGTACATCTGAACATCACACCTGCGGGACAGGTAAAGGATAGCAACAACAACTGCCCGAGTTACACCAGGAATACACAATCCCTCCATCAGTGCTCAGACTGTCAACAATAGGTTGAGAGAGGCTGGACTGAGGGCTTGTAGGCCTGTTGTAAGGCAGGTCCTCACCAGACATCACCGGCAACAACGTTGCCTATGGGCACAAACCCACCGTCGCTGGACCAGACAGGACTGGCAAAAAGTGCTCTTCACTGACGAGTTGCGGTTTTGTCTCACCAGGGGTGATGGTCAGATTCGCGTTTATCTTCGAAGGAATGAGCGTTACACCGAGGCCTGTACTCTGGAGCGGGATCGATTTGGAGGTGGAGGGTCCGTCATGGTCTGAGGTGTTGTGTCACAGCATCATCGAACTGAGCTTGTTGCCGTTGCAGGCAATCTCAACGCTGTGCGTTACAGTGAAGACTTCCTCCTCCCTCATGTGGTACCCTTCCTGCTGGCTCATCCTGACATGACCCTCCAGCATGACAATGGCACCAGCCATACTGCTCGTTCTATGCATGATTTCCTGCAAGACAGGAATGTCAGTGTTCTGCCATGGCCAGTAAAGAGCCCGGATCTCAATCCCATTGAGCACGTCTGGGACCTGTTGGATCTGAGGGTGAGGGCTAGGGCCATTACACCCAGAAATGTCTGGGAACTTGCAGGTACCTTGGTAGAAGAGTGGGGTAACATCTCACTGCAAGAATTGGCAAATCTGGTGCAGTCCATGAGGAGGAAATGCACTGCAGAACTTAATGCAGCTGGTGGCCACACCGGATAATTACTGTTACTTTTGACCCCCCCCCCCCCCCCCCCCCCCCCTTTGTTCAGGGACACATTATTACATTTCTGTTAGTCACACGTCTGTGGAACTTGTTCAGTTTATGTCTCAGTTGTTGAATCTTATGTTCATATAAATATTTACACATGTTAAAATTTGCTGAAATGAACCATTACAGCCATTACAACCTCCAGATGAATTTCGAGGGATACCGTCTAAACGTTAGCCACCGCTAGCAGAACATGTCTGGAAGTGATGGGGGCAATGTGAGCGTGTTTTAAAAATAAAAAAAATCGAAGTTACCTGAAAACAACTTCATATTTTGTTTTATGTTACTTCAAAAGCGGATTTGGCCATTTAAAAATAAACATACTCACATTCCCCATTTTAAACCAAATCCCCTTCAAGGATGTCTTGCTCCAAGACAGACTAAATAACTTCTTTGCTCGCTTTGAGGACAATACAGTGCCACTGACACGGCCCGCTACCAAAACCTGCGGACTCTCCTTCACTGCAGCCGACGTGAGTAAAACATTTAAACGTGTTAACCCTCGCAAGGCTGCAGGCCCAGACGGCATCCCTAGATACGTCCTCAGAACATGTGCAGACCAGCTGGCTGGTGTGTTTACAGACATATTCAATCAATCCTTATCCCAGTCTGCTGTTCCCACATGCTTCAAGGTGGCCACCATTGTTCCTGTTCCCAAGAAAGCTAAGGTAACTGAGCTAAACGACTACCGCCCTGTAGCACTCACCTCCGTCATCATGAAGTCCTTTGAGAGACTAGTCAAGGACCATATCACCTCCAGCCTACCTGACACCCTAGACCCACTCCAATTTGCTTACCTCCCCAATAGGTCCACAGACAACGCAATCGCAACCACACTGCACACTGCCCTAACCCATCTGGACAAGAGGAATATCTATGTGAGAATTCATCGACTACAGCTCAGCATTTAACACTATAGTACCCTCCAAACTCGTCATCAAGCTCAAGACCCTGGGTGCTCGACACCGCCCTGTGCAACTGGGTACTGGACTTCCTGACGGGCCGCCTCCAGGTGGTGAGGGTAGGTAACAACATCTCCACCCCGCTGATCCTCAACACTGGGGCCCCACAAGGATGCGTTCTGAGCCCTCTCCTGTACTCCCTGTTCACCCACGACTGCGTGGCCATGCACGCCATGTACGCCTCCAACTCAATCAGCAGATGACACTACAGTGGTAGGCTTCATTACCAACAGTGAGGAGACGGCCTACAGGGAGGAGTGTGATGTCAGGAAAATAACCTCACACTCAACGTCAACAAAACTAAGGAGGTGATTGTGGACTTCAGGAAACAGCAGAGGGAGCACCCCCCTATCCACATCGACGGGACAGTAATGGAGAGGGTAGTAAGTTTTAAGTTCCTCAGCGTACACATCACGGACAAACTGAATTGGTCCACCCACACAGACAGCGTAGTGAAGAAGGCGCAGCAGCGCCTCTTCAACCTCAGGATGCTGAAGAAATTTGGCTTGTCACCAAAAGCACTCACAAACTTCTACAGATGCACAATCGAGAGCATCCTGTCGGGCTGTATCACCGCCAGGTACGGCAACTGCTCCGCCCACAACCGTAAGGCTCTCCAGAGGGTAGTGAGGTCTGTACAACGCATCAGGACACCTACACCACCCGATGTCACAGGAAGGCCATAAAGATCATCAAGGACAACAACCACCCGAGCCACTGCCTGTTCACCCCGCTATCATCCAGAAGGCGAGGTCAGTACAGGTACATCAAAGCAGGGGCCGAGAGACTGAAAAACAGCTTCTATCTCAAGGCCATCAGACTGTTCAACAGCCACCATTAACATTGAGTGGCTGCTGCCAACACATTGACTCAACTCCAGCCACTTTAATAATGAGAATTGATGACAAATTGATGTAAAATATATCACTAGCCACTTTAAACAATGCTACTTAATATAATGTTTACATACCCTACATTATTCATCTCATATGTATATGTATATACTGTACTCTATATCATCTACTGCATCTTTATGTAATACATGTATCACTAGCTACTTTAAACTATGCCACTTTGTCTACATACCCTACATTACTCATCTCATATGTATATACTGTACTCGATACCATCTACTGCATCTTGCCTATGCCGCTCTGTACCATCACTCATTCATATATCTTTATGTACATATTCTTTATCCCTTTACACTTGTGTGTATAAGACAGTAGTTTTGGAATTGTTAGTTAGATTACTTGTTGGTTATTACTGCATTGTCGGAACTAGAAGCACAAGCATTTCGCTACACTCGCATTAACATCTGCTAACCATGTGTATGTGACAAATGACATTTGATTTGATTTGAAACCAAATATGAAGTTGTTTTCAGGTGATATGAACAACGTTTTCTTAAAACATGTTCACATTCTTCTGCTAGCGATGACGAAAGTTAGCTGAAGTTTGTAAACCAGCTATAAAGGAGATATTCTCAGGTATTTGTTAATAGTTGATGAATAGTCTGACTCAGCATTTACATATTCATAAATGTCTTTATATGTCATGAATGGTAGCATTTACATATTCATAAATGTCTTTATATGTCATGAATGGTAGTATATCTACATATTCATAAATGTGTGTATATGTCATGAATGGTACTATCTACATTTTCATAAATGTGTTTATATGTCATGAATGGTATCTTTATACATGTATACATAATGAGTGCATTTATAAATGTGAGTACATGCACTTACTAATACTTCAGTTGATGACTAATGTAGATCTGTATAAACCACTAATTATCAACAAACTATTTTGCAGCCCCTAATCTAAAATGTGTACTATATAAGGTTTATAAATGACTTGTTAGTCCCCAAGATGGCCATATTAGTGGACAGTACCTGATGCTCCACCAATAGCTTAACATAAGGGAAACTCTATTTTATGATTCTGACATTAGATGACTTCCGACCAATGTCCTGTCAGAATTCTTGCGGTCTAAGCTAATTTAGCTACCCTGTTGTAACTTTACTGGTTGCTGGCATGTACCTCGCTTCTGTAACACGTAGAGGCTAGAAATGGAACAGGATTAGCGACCCTCAGCTATGTAACTATCAGAGTCTTCCAGTATCAACAGCGAGATTTTTCACCTTGTCGGCTCTGGGATTAGAACTGGTGAATGACTTCGGTTAATGGCCCAACGCTCTAACCGCTATGCTACCTGCTGGTTAATGGCCCAACGCTCTAACCGCTATGCTACCTGCTGGTTAATGGCACCAACGCTCTAACCGCTATGCTACCTGCTGGATAATGGCCCAACGCTCTAACCGCTATGCTACCTGCTGGTTAATGGCCCAACGCTCTAACCGCTATGCTACCTGCTGGTTAATGGCCCAACGCTCTAACCGCTATGCTACCTGCTGGTTAATGGCCCAACGCTCTATCCGCTATGCTACCTGCTGGTTAATGGCACCAACGCTCTAACCGCTATGCTACCTGCTGGTTAATGGCCCAACGCTCTAACCGCTATGCTACCTGCTGGTTAATGGCCCAACGCTCTAACCGCTATGCTACCTGCTGGTTAATGGCCCAACGCTCTAACCGCTATGCTACCTGCTGGTTAATGGCCCAACGCTCTAACCGCTATGCTACCTGCTGGTTAATGGCCCAACGCTCTAACCGCTATGCTACCTGCTGGTTAATGGCCCAACGCTCTATCCGCTATGCTACCTGCTGGTTAATGGCCCAACACTCTCACCACTAGGCTTCCTGCTGGTTACTGGCCCAACACTCTAACTGCTATGCTACCTGCTGGTTAATGGCCCAACGCTCTAACCGCTATGCTACCTGCTGGTTACTGGCCCAACGCTCTAACCGCTATGCTACCTGCTGGTTAATGGACCAATCGCTCTAACCGCTATGCTACCTGCTGGTTAATGGCCCAACGCTCTAACCGCTATGCTACCTGCTGGTTAATGGCCCAACGCTCTATCCGCTATGCTACCTGCTGGTTAATGGCCCAACACTCTCACCACTAGGCTTCCTGCTGGTTACTGGCCCAACGCTCTAACTGCTATGCTACCTGCTGGTTAATGGCCCAACGCTCTAACCGCTATGCTACCTGCTGGTTACTGGCCCAACGCTCTAACCGCTATGCTACCTGCTGGTTAATGGACCAATCGCTCTAACCGCTATGCTACCTGCTGGTTACTGGCCAAACGCTCTAACCGCTATGCGACCTGTTGGATAATGGCCCAATGCTCTAACCACTATGCTACCTGCTGGTTACTGGCCCAACGCTCTAATCGCTATGCTACCTGCTGGTTACTGGTCCAACACTCTAACCACTAGGCTACCTGCTGGTTACTGACCCAACACTAACCTCTAGGCTTCCTGCTGGTTACTGGCCCAACACTCTAACCACTAGGCTTCCTGCTGGTTACTGGCCCAACACTCTAACCACTAGGCTACCTGCTGGTTAATGGCCCAACGCTCTAACCGCTATGCTACCTGCTGGTTAATGGCCCAACGCTCTAACCGCTATGCTACCTGCTGGTTAATGGCCCAACGCTCTAACCGCTATGCTACCTGCTGGTTAATGGCCCAACGCTCTAACCGCTATGCTACCTGCTGGTTAATGGCCCAACGCTCTATCCGCTATGCTACCTGCTGGTTAATGGCCCAACACTCTCACCACTAGGCTTCCTGCTGGTTACTGGCCCAACGCTCTAACTGCTATGCTACCTGCTGGTTAATGGCCCAATGCTCTAACCGCTATGCTACCTGCTGGTTACTGGCCCAACGCTCTAACCGCTATGCTACCTGCTGGTTAATGGACCAATCGCTCTAACCGCTATGCTACCTGCTGGTTACTGGCCAAACGCTCTAACCGCTATGCGACCTGTTGGATAATGGCCCAATGCTCTAACCGCTATGCTACCTGCTGGTTACTGGCCTAACGCTCTAATCGCTATGCTACCTGCTGGTTACTGGCCCAACACTCTAACCACTAGGCTACCTGCTGGTTACTGACCCAACACTAACCTCTAGGCTTCCTGCTGGTTACTGGCCCAACACTCTAACCACTAGGCTTCCTGCTGGTTACTGGCCCAACACTCTAACCACTAGGCTACCTGCTGGTTACTGGCCTAACACTCTAACCACTAGGCTTCCTGTTGGTTACTGGCCCAACACTCTAACCACTAGGCTACCTGCTGTGAGGGTGGTTGGAGTAGCAGTCTATCCCAGCAGCAGCAGTGAGGGTGGTTGGAGTAGCAGTCTATCCCAGCAGCAGCAGTGAGGGTGGTTGGAGTAGCAGTCTATCCTAGCAGCAGTGAGGGTGGTTAGAGTAGCAGTCTATCCTAGCAGTAGCAGTGAGGGTGGTTGGAGTAGCAGTCTATCCCATCAGCAGCAGTGAGGGTGGTTGGAGTAGCAGTCTATCCCAGCAGCAGTGAGGGTGGTTGGAGTAGCAGTCTATCCCAGCAGCAGCAGTGAGGGTGGTTGGTTTAGCACTCTATCCTAGCAGCAGTGAGGGTGGTTGGAGTAGCAGTCTATCCCAGCAGCAGTGAGGGTGGTTGGAGTAGCAGTCTATCCCAGCAGCAGTGAGGGTGGTTGGAGTAGCAGTCTATCCTAGGCAGCAGTGAGGGTGGTTGGAATAGCAGTCTATCCTAGCAGCAGCAGTGAGGGTGGTTGGAGTAGCAGTCTATCCTAGCAGCAGCAGTGAGGGTGGTTGGAGTAGCAGTCTATCCTAGCAGCAGTGAGGGTGGTTGGAGTAGCAGTCTATCCTAGCAGCAGTGAGGGTGGTTGGAGTAGCAGTCTATCCTAGCAGCAGTGAGGGTGGTTGGAGTAGCAGTGTATCCCAGCAGCAGCAGTGAGGGTGGTTGGAGTAGCAGTCTATCCCAGCAGCAGTGAGGGTGGTTGGAGTAGCAGTCTATCCCAGCAGCAGCAGTGAGGGTGGTTGGAGTAGCAGTCTATCCTAGCAGCAGTGAGGGTGGTTGGAGTAGCAGTCTATCCCAGCAGCAGTGAGGGTGGTTGGAGTAGCAGTCTATCCCAGCAGCAGTGAGGGTGGTTGGAGTAGCAGTCTATCCTAGGCAGCAGTGAGGGTGGTTGGAATAGCAGTCTATCCTAGCAGCAGCAGTGAGGGTGGTTGGAGTAGCAGTCTATCCTAGCAGCAGTGAGGGTGGTTGGAGTAGCAGTCTATCCTAGCAGCAGTGAGGGTGGTTGGAGTAGCAGTGTATCCCAGCAGCATCAGTGAGGGTGGTTGGAGTAGCAGTCTATCCCAGCAGCAGTGAGGGTGGTTGGAGTAGCAGTCTATCCCAGCAGCAGCACTGAGGGTGGTTGGAGTAGCAGTCTATCCTAGCATCAGTTTGGGTGGTTGGAGTAGCAGTCTATCCTAGCAGCAGTGAGGGTGGTTGGAGTAGCAGTCTATCCCAGCAGCAGTGAGGGTGGTTGGAGTAGCAGTCTATCCCAGCAGCAGCAGTGAGGGTGGTTGGAGTAGCAGTCTATCCTAGCATCAGTTTGGGTGGTTGGAGTAGCAGTCTATCCTAGCAGCAGTGAGGGTGGTTAGAGTAGCAGTCTATCCTAGCAGTAGCAGTGAGGGTGGTTGGAGTAGCAGTCTATCCCATCAGCAGCAGTGAGGGTGGTTGGAGTAGCAGTCTATCCCAGCAGCAGTGAGGGTGGTTGGAGTAGCAGTCTATCCCAGCAGCAGCAGTGAGGGTGGTTGGAGTAGCAGTCTATCCTAGCAGCAGTGAGGGTGGTTGGAGTAGCAGTCTATCCCAGCAGCAGTGAGGGTGGTTGGAGTAGCAGTCTATCCCAGCAGCAGTGAGGGTGGTTGGAGTAGCAGTCTATCCTAGGCAGCAGTGAGGGTGGTTGGAATAGCAGTCTATCCTAGCAGCAGCAGTGAGGGTGGTTGGAGTAGCAGTCTATCCTAGCAGCAGCAGTGAGGGTGGTTGGAGTAGCAGTCTATCCTAGCAGCAGTGAGGGTGGTTGGAGTAGCAGTCTATCCTAGCAGCAGTGAGGGTGGTTGGAGTAGCAGTCTATCCTAGCAGCAGTGAGGGTGGTTGGAGTAGCAGTGTATCCCAGCAGCAGCAGTGAGGGTGGTTGGAGTAGCAGTCTATCCCAGCAGCAGTGAGGGTGGTTGGAGTAGCAGTCTATCCTAGCAGCAGTGAGGGTGGTTGGAGTAGCAGTCTATCCCAGCAGCAGCAGTGAGGGTGGTTGGAGTAGCAGTCTATCCCAGCAGCAGTGAGGGTGGTTGTAGTAGCAGTCTATCCCATCAGCAGTGAGGGTGTTGGAGTAGCAGTCTATCCTAGCAGCAGCAGTGAGGGTGGTTGGAGTAGCAGTCTATCCCAGCAGCAGCAGTGAGGGTGGTTGGAGTAGCAGTCTATCCCAGCAGCAGTGAGGGTGGTTGGAGTAGCAGTCTATCCCAGCAGCAGTGAGTTTGGTTGGAGTAGCAGTCTATCCCAGCAGCAGCAGTGAGGGTGGTTGGAGTAGCAGTCTATCCTAGCATCAGTTTGGGTGGTTGGAGTAGCAGTCTATCCTAGCAGCAGTGAGGGTGGTTGGAGTAGCAGTCTATCCTAGCAGCAGTGAGGGTGGTTGGAGTAGCAGTCTATCCCAGCAGCAGTGAGGGTGGTTGGAGTAGCAGTCTATCCCAGCAGCAGCAGTGAGGGTGGTTGGAGTAGCAGTCTATCCTAGCATCAGTTTGGGTGGTTGGAGTAGCAGTCTATCCTAGCAGCAGTGAGGGTGGTTGGAGTAGCAGTCTATCCTAGCAGCAGTGAGGGTGGTTGGAGTAGCAGTCTATCCTAGCAGCAGCAGTGAGGGTGGTTGGTTTAGCAGTCTATCCTAGCAGCAGTGAGGGTGGTTGGAGTAGCAGTCTATCCTAGCAGCAGTGAGGGTGGTTGGAGTAACAGTCTATCCTAGCAGCAGTGAGGGTGGTTGGAGTAGCATTCTATCCCAGCAGCAGTGAGGGTGGTTGGAGTAGCAGTCTATCCCAGCAGCAGCAGTGAGGGTGGTTGGAGTAGCAGTCTATCCCAATAGCAGCAGTGAGGGTGGTTGGAGTAGCAGTCTATCCCAGCAGCAGTGAGGGTGGTTGGAGTAGCAGTCTATCCTAGCAGCAGTGAGGGTGGTTGGAGTAGCAGTCTATCCCAGCAGCAGTGAGGGTGGTTGGAGTAGCAGTCTATCCCAGCAGCAGCAGTGAGGGTGGTTGAAGAAGCAGTCTATCCTAGCAGCAGTGAGGGTGGTTGGAGTAGCAGTCTATCCCAGCAGCAGTGAGGGTGGTTGGAGTAGCAGTCTATCCCAGCAGCAGTGAGGGTGGTTGGAGTAGCAGTCTATCCTAGCAGCAGCAGTGAGGGTGGTTGGAGTAGCAGTCTATCCTAGCAGCAGCAGTGAGGGTGGTTGGAGTAGCAGTCTATCCTAGCAGCAGTGAGGGTGGTTGGAGTAGCAGTCTATCCTAGCAGCAGTGAGGATGGTTGGAGTAGCAGTCTATCCTAGCAGCAGTGAGGGTGGTTGGAGTAGCAGTGTATCCCAGCAGCAGCAGTGAGGGTGGTTGGAGTAGCAGTCTATCCCAGCAGCAGTGAGGGTGGTTGGAGTAGCAGTCTATCCTAGCAGCAGCGAGGGTGGTTGGAGTAGCAGTCTATCCCAGCAGCAGCAGTGAGGGTGGTTGGAGTAGCAGTCTATCCCAGCAGCAGCAGTGAGGGTGGTTGGAGTAGCAGTCTATCCTAGCAGCAGTGAGGGTGGTTGGAGTAGCAGTCTATCCTAGCAGCAGTGAGGGTGTTGGAGTAGCAGTCTATCCTAGCAGCAGTGAGGGTGGTTGGAGTAGCAGTGTATCCCAGCAGCAGCAGTGAGGGTGGTTGGAGTAGCAGTCTATCCCAGCAGCAGTGAGGGTGGTTGGAGTAGCAGTCTATCCTAGCAGCAGCGAGGGTGGTTGGAGTAGCAGTCTATCCCAGCAGCAGCAGTGAGGGTGGTTGGAGTAGCAGTCTATCCCAGCAGCAGCAGTGAGGGTGGTTGGAGTAGCAGTCTATCCTAGCAGCAGTGAGGGTGGTTGTAGTAGCAGTCTATCCCATCAGCAGTGAGGGTGTTGGAGTAGCAGTCTATCCTAGCAGCAGCAGTGAGGGTGGTTGGAGTAGCAGTCTATCCCAGCAGCAGCAGTGAGGGTGGTTGGAGTAGCAGTCTATCCCAGCAGCAGTGAGGGTGGTTGGAGTAGCAGTCTATCCCAGCAGCAGTGAGTTTGGTTGGAGTAGCAGTCTATCCCATCAGCAGCAGTGAGGGTGGTTGGAGTAGCAGTCTATCCTAGCATCAGTTTGGGTGGTTGGAGTAGCAGTCTATCCTAGCAGCAGTGAGGGTGGTTGGAGTAGCAGTCTATCCTAGCAGCAGTGAGGGTGGTTGGAGTAGCAGTCTATCCCAGCAGCAGTGAGGGTGGTTGGAGTAGCAGTCTATCCCAGCAGCAGCAGTGAGGGTGGTTGGAGTAGCAGTCTATCCTAGCATCAGTTTGGGTGGTTGGAGTAGCAGTCTATCCTAGCAGCAGTGAGGGTGGTTGGAGTAGCAGTCTATCCTAGCAGCAGTGAGGGTGGTTGGAGTAGCAGTCTATCCTAGCAGCAGCAGTGAGGGTGGTTGGTTTAGCAGTCTATCCTAGCAGCAGTGAGGGTGGTTGGAGTAGCATTCTATCCCAGCAGCAGTGAGGGTGGTTGGAGTAGCAGTCTATCCCAGCAGCAGCAGTGAGGGTGGTTGGAGTAGCAGTCTATCCCAGCAGCAGCAGTGAGGGTGGTTGGAGTAGCAGTCTATCCCAGCAGCAGTGAGGGTGGTTGGAGTAGCAGTCTATCCTAGCAGCAGTGAGGGTGGTTGGAGTAGCAGTCTATCCCAGCAGCAGTGAGGGTGGTTGGAGTAGCAGTCTATCCTAGCAGCAGTGAGGGTGGTTGGAGTAGCAGTGTATCCCAGCAGCAGCAGTGAGGGTGGTTGGAGTAGCAGTCTATCCCAGCAGCAGTGAGGGTGGTTGGAGTAGCAGTCTATCCTAGCAGCAGTGAGGGTGGTTGGAGTAGCAGTCTATCCCAGCAGCAGCAGTGAGGGTGGTTGGAGTAGCAGTCTAACCCAGCAGCAGCAGTGAGGGTGGTTGGAGTAGCAGTCTATCCTAGCAGCAGTGAGGGTGGTTGGAGTAGCAGTCTATCCCATCAGCATTGAGGGTGTTTGGAGTAGCAGTCTATCCTAGCAGCAGCAGTGAGGGTGGTTGGAGTAGCAGTCTATCCCAGCAGCAGCAGTGAGGGTGGTGGGAGTAGCAGTCTATCCTAGCAGCAGCAGTGAGGGTGGTTGGAGTAGCAGTCTATCCTAGCAGCAGTGAGGGTGGTTGGAGTAGCAGTCTATCCCAGCAGCAGCAGTGAGGGTGGTTGGAGTAGCAGTCTATCCCAGCAGCAGTGAGGGTGGTTGGTGTAGCAGTCTATCCCAGCAGCAGCAGTGAGGGTGGTTGGAGTAGCAGTCTATCCTAGCAGCAGTGAGGGTGGGTGGAGTAGCAGTCTATCCCAGCAGCAGCAGTGAGGGTGGTTGGAGTAGCAGTCTATCCTAGCAGCAGTGAGGGTGGGTGGAGTAGCAGTCTATCCCAGCAGCAGCAGTGAGGGTGGTTGGAGTAGCAGTCTATCCTAGCAGCAGTGAGGGTGGTTGGAGTAGCAGTCTATCCCAGCAGCAGTGAGGGTGGTTGGAGTAGCAGTCTATCCTAGCAGCAGTGAGGGTGGTTGGAGTAGCAGTCTATCCTAGCAGCAGCAGTGAGGGTGGTTGGAGTAGCAGTCTATCCTAGCAGCAGTGAGGGTGGTTGGAGTAGCAGTCTATCCCAGCAGCAGCAGTGAGGGTGGTTGGAGTAGCAGTCTATCCTAGCAGCAGCAGTGAGGGTGGTTGGAGTAGCAGTCTATCCCAGCATCAGTGAGGGTGGTTGGAGTAGCAGTCTATCCTAGCAGCAGTGAGGGTGGTTGGAGTAGCAGTCTATCCTAGCAGCAGCAGTGAGGGTGGAACTGACAATAGAACTGACACACTAACACACGCACACACTCGGCACTACCTCAGTAGTTGACAGTGTTGTTGCTTTTTAATGAGCAGGAAACACCTTTCACTGACATTCTATTCCTCTTTCCCGGTTTGTTCTTCATTAAATGAAAACTTTCATTGGACCTTGTGTGTAAGCAGTAGCTTTAAATGTCAGCAGTAGCTTTAAATGGCATACGTCAGATGTACCACGTGAATTTTATTTTTTTAAATGCTCTTGTCAAACTGGAGTTAAAGTAGGAGAGGTGCTGGTCGGCCTACATCTCAACTCAAATATAGACCTGACAATTAAGGCCAGGACCCAGGCCGGGATTCAATCCAAGGCAAATTGTAGCACAGTGCACTGTAAGAGCCATTTAAAGGTAGTGCAGGCTTGAGCCGACATGCGCAGCAATCCCTGCGCACGGGAAAATGTCTTGAAAAGCTACTGTACAATTACTACATTACAGTACCTCATTAGGAGGACTGAGGCAGCTCTGTTAAAGACGGTGTTAGCCCACTGAGCTGAAGCCTTCAGCTCTGTTATAGACGGTGTTAGCCCACTGAGCTGAAGCCTTCAGCTCTGTTATAGACGGTGTTAGCCCACTGAGCTGAAGCCTTCAGCTCTGTTATAGACGGTGTTAGCCCACTGAGCTGAAGCCTTCAGCTCTGTTATAGACGGTGTTAGCCCACTGAGCTGAAGCCTTCAGCTCTGTTAAAGACGGTGTTAGCCCACTGAGCTGAAGCCAGTACTGAGTCAATGTGCAGGTGTACAAGGTAATAACATGGTTATATACACACGGGGTACCAGTACTGAGTCCCTGTGCAATGGTACAAGGTAATTGAGGTAGATACGCTAACTGGGAGCAACAACAGTCTAGGAGCAACAACAGTTGAGCCAGGAAGTGGTAGAACACACAAGCTCATAGAATGGGACCGCAGAAACTCGGAAAAATAATCTGTCCTTGGTTACAACACTCACTACTAAGTTCCAAACTGCCTCTGGAATGTCATCTGTCCTCGGTTACAACCCTCACTACTAAGTTCCAAACTGCCTCTGGAATGTCATCTGTCCTCGGTTACAACACTCACTACTAAGTTCCAAACTGCCTCTGGAACGTCATCTGTCCTCGGTTACAACCCTCACTACTAAGTTCCAAACTGCCTCTGGAACGTCATCTGTCCTCGGTTACAACACTCACTACTGAGTTCCAAACTGCCTCTGGAATGTCAAAGGAACTGTTCATCGGGAGCTTCATGAAATGGGTTTCCATGGCCGAGCAGCACCACACAAGCCTAAGATCACCATGCGCAATGCCAAGCATTGACTGGAGTGGTGTAAAGATCGCCGACATTGGACTGTGGAGCAGTGGAAATGCGTTCTCTGGAGTGATGAATCACGCTTCACCATCTAGCAGTCCGACGGACGAATCTGGGTTTTGAAGATGCCATGAGAACGCTACCTGCCCAAATGCATACTGCCAACTGTAAAGTTCGGTGGAAGAAGAATAATGGTCTGGGGCTTTTTCATGGTCCAGGCACCTTAGTTCCAGTGAAGGGAAATCTTAACACCACACCATCTGGCCAGTGAGCGTGACAAAGATTAGGTATTTTACAATAATTAAAGTGCATTCAGAAAGTATTCAGACCCCTTGACTTTTTGCACATGTTGTTACATTACAGCCTTATCCTAAAATGGATTAAATCATTTGTTCCCTTTTCAATCTACACACAATAACAAAGCGAAAACAGGTAAAGAATTCTTAGCAAATTTATTAAAAACATAAAGACTTTATTTTTATTGTATTTATTTTACCTTTATTTAACTTGGAAAGTCAGTTAAAGAACAAATTCTTATTTACAATGACGACCTACCGAAAGGCAAAAGTCCTCCTGCGGGGACGGAGTCCTTAAAAATAAATACAATATAAATATAGGACAACACACATCATAACAAGAGAGACACAACACAACATAAAGAGAGACCTAAAGACAACAACATAGCAAGGCAGCAACATGACAACACAGCATGGTAGCATCATAACATAACAGCATGGCAGCAACCCAACATGGCAGCACAACATAACAACAACAAGGTAGCAACCCAACATGGCAGCACAACATAACAACAACAAGGTAGCAACTCAACATGGCAGCAGCACAACATAACAACAACATGGTAGCAACTCAACATGGCAGCACAACATAACAACAACATGGTAGCAACTCAACATGGTACAAACATTATGGGTCACAGACAACAGCACAACAGTCAGTAAGGTAGAGACAACAATACATCACACAAAGCAGCCACAACGGTCAGTAGAGACAACAACACATCACACAAAGCAGCCACAACGGTCAGTAGAGACATCAATACATCACACATAGCAGCCACAACAGTCAGTAAGGTAGAGACAACAATACATCACACAAAGCAGCCACAACAGTCAGTAAGGTAGAGACAACAACACATCACACATAGCAGCCACAACGGTCAGTAGAGACATCAATACATCACACATAGCAGCCACAACAGTCAGTAAGGTAGAGACAACAATACATCACACAAAGCAGCCACAACGGTCAGTAGAGACAACAACACATCACACAAAGCAGCCACAACAGTCAGTAAGGTAGAGACATCAATACATCACACATAGCAGCCACAACAGTCAGTAAGGTAGAGACAACAACACATCACACAAAGCAGCCACAACGGTCAGTAGAGACAACAATACATCACACAAAGCAGCCACAACAGTCAGTAGAGACAACAATACATCACACAAAGCAGCCACAACAGTCAGTAGAGACAACAACACATCACACATAGCAGCCACAACAGTCAGTAGAGACAACAATACATCACACAAAGCAGCCACAACAGTCAGTAGAGACAACAACACATCACACATAGCAGCCACAACAGTCAGTAAGGTAGAGACAACAACACATCACACATAGCAGCCACAACAGTCAGTAAGGTAGAGACAACAACACATCACACAAAGCAGCCACAACAGTCAGTAGAGACAACAATACATCACACAAAGCAGCCACAACAGTCAGTAGAGACAACAACACATCACACATAGCAGCCACAACGGTCAGTAAGGTAGAGACAACAATACATCACACAAAGCAGCCACAACGGTCAGTAAGGTAGAGACAACAATACATCACACATAGCAGCCACAACAGTCAGTAAGGTAGAGACAACAATACATCACACAAAGCAGCCACAACAGTCAGTTTGTGGTGCGTAATCGCACTTCTGATGTCCAGAAGTTAGCAACATTATGTACAAAATAAGTTACAAACAACGTAAAATACTAACAAAATAGCACAGTAGGTTGGGAGCATGTAAGACGTCATCCATCCTCTTCGGAACCATCTTGCTACTGATCAGTATGAAGTAGGACATTAATGGGGGCCTGTTCGGCCTGTCTTTTCCTGTAGTCCACGATCAGCTCCTTTGTCTTGCTCATATTGAGGGAGAGGTTGTTGTCTTCAGTATAAAGTAGGACGTTAATGGGGGCCTGTTCGGCCTGTCTTTTCCTGTAGTCCACGATCATCTCCTTTGTCTTGCTCATATTGAGGGAGAGGTTGTTGTCTTCAGTATAAAGTAGGACATTAATGGGGGCCTGTTCGGCCTGTCTTTTCCTGTAGTCCACGATCAGCTCCTTTGTCTTGCTCATATTGAGGGAGAGGTTGTTGTCTTCAGTATAAAGTAGGACATTAATGGGGGCCTGTTCGGCCTGTCTTTTCCTGTAGTCCACGATCATCTCCTTTGTCTTGCTCATATTGAGGGAGAGGTTGTTGTCTTCAGTATAAAGGAGGACGTTAATGGGGGCCTGTTCGGCCTGTCTTTTCCTGTAGTCCACGATCATCTCCTTTGTCTTGCTCATATTGAGGGAGAGGTTGTTGTCTTCAGTATAAAGTAGGACGTTAATGGGGGCCTGTTCGGCCTGTCTTTTCCTGTAGTCCACGATCATCTCCTTTGTCTTGCTCATATTGAGGGAGAGGTTGTTGTCTTCAGTATAAAGGAGGAAATGTTGTTTACTTGTTGATCAAAATCAAAGCTGTAATTCATCCTGATGTCTTTGCTTGCTGGTTCAGTAGGGGCCCCAGAGACAACTGCAGGTCTTGACAGGTGGCTAGCAGTCAGCAACCATCTTCTGGTAGACAGACCGCTCACTCTGAACCAGCAGGAGATGCTGCTCTTGGTTCTTCAGCTTGGCTGCCTTCACAGCTTCTGGTAGACAGACCGCTCACTCTGAACAAGCAGGAGATGCTGTTCTTGGTTCTTCAGCTTGGCTGACTTCATAGCTTCTGGTAGACAGACCGCTCACTCTGAACAAGCAGGAGATGCTGTTCTTGGTTCTTCAGCTTGGCTGACTTCATAGCTTCTGGTAGACAGACCACTCACTCTGAACCAGCAGGAGATGCTGCTCTTGGTTCTTCAGCTTGGCTGACTTCATAGCTTCTGGTAGACAGACCACTCACTCTGAACCAGCAGGAGATGCTGCTCTTGGTTCTTCAGCTTGGCTGACTTCACAGCTTCTGGTAGACAGACCACTCACTCTGAACAAGCAGGAGATGCTGCTCTTGGTTCTTCAGCTTGGCTGACTTCATAGCTTCTGGTAGACAGACCACTCACTCTGAACCAGCAGGAGATGCTGCTCTTGGTTCTTCAGCTTTGCTGACTTCATAGCTTCTGGCAGACTGGCAGATCTGAAGACCTGATAGTGGTTCCTCTGGCGCTGCCAGCACAGGTCTATCCTGGGCTTAGTGCTGGAGATGTGAGGCAGCCATTTTCTCCACAGACTCCTGAAGGAAGACAGCCTGACTACACGTACCTCTAGAAAATACAGAAATAATGTGAGATCAATAAATGTAGTGTCAATCATGTTGGAGATCAATTAAATAATGAACGTGTGGTTTATGCTTTTCACACCAACAAGTGTTGTCATCGATTCCTTTTTGTCAAATGGGAGCAACTTTCCACCAAAGTGTTTGTGTCCTGCTAATACTATTGCTTTATCCTCTGCAGAGTTGTTGATGAAGTTAAAACCCAACTGCTGGGTAAATTAGACCACAGGATGTTGATGGTACCTTAATTGGGGAGGATGGGTTCATGGTAATGACTGGAGTGGAATCAGTTGAATGGTATCAAATACATCAAAACACAAGCCGTTCCATTCGCTCCGTTCCAGCCTTTATTATGAGCCTCCACTGAACTAGACTGCTGGGTTAATACAACCCAGTGTGTTGGGTTGTGACATCAACCCAGAACATTGGGTTGGGGGGATTGACCCAGCAGCTGGGCCATTTATGTAATCCTTGGGTTATTTTCAGTCCTAATTTCAATGTTGCTTATATATTTGTTTGCCTTCTCTACAATCCCACCCCCTCCCTTTCCTACACACAATGAAGACACAGTGTTATAAACATTAATTAGTATTGCCTGCATTTCAGAACAAATATCACCGCACGTCAGAGAATATACAGTAATATATATGTTTTACTAAATAGCACGTTGAAACAAAGCTCTATGGTGTTAAATGTGTGTAAAATAGGATTATTACCATTTATATGTGTTATTTCAAGAACCAAACAAAAGCCTCCGTTGAACTTGATGTGCAACAAAGCATGTGACACAGACGTGTCTATCGGAGGGTGTCAGAGCCAATCAATAGATATTCACATTCACTGACACACACACACACACACACACACACACACACACACACACACACACACACACACACACACACACACACACACACACACACACACACACACACACACACACACACACACACACACACACAACAATCATGGTCTAGATTTGGGTCGTCCATCACTCTAAGACACCAGTCTGATTGGCTGCTGTCTGAGAGGACTGATCCATTCTGGGGATGACAGTCCATCACTCTAAGACACCAGTCTGATTGGCTGCTGTCTGAGTGGACTGATCCATTGTGGAGGTTGTGGGGATGACACAGTCCATCACTCTAACTAGGCAAGTCAGTTAAGAACAAATTCTTATTTTCAATGACGGCCTAGGAACAGTTGGTTAACTGCCTGTTCAGGGGCAGAACAACAGATTTGTACCTTGTCAGCTCGGGGATTTGAACTTGCAACCTTCCGGTTACTTGTCCAACGCTCTAACCACTAGGCTACCCTGCCGCCTCATTAGTAGACTTAGTATAGCAGCCTTGTAGAAGCACCATCAAGCTGTAAGGGTAAGAGCGCCCAAGAGCACAAGGGTTGTGAGGCAATAGGGAATGTTTTTTGTTGTTGTTGTCAGAAATGGCTGTAATTATGGTGCAGCTTCAGCAACATGGACAGAAAGAGAGAGAGAGAGAGAGAGAGAGAGAGAGAGAGAGAGAGAGAGAGAGAGAGAGAGAGAGAGAGAGAGAGAGAGAGAGACAGAGAGACAGAGAGACAGAGAGAGAGAGAGACAGAGAGAGAGAGAGACAGAGACAGAGACAGAGAGAGACAGCACTATACACACTGATGTTCTGTGGTGGTGGCTGTAGCAGGTAGGAGAGAGACAGCACTATACACACTGATGTTCTGTGGTGGTGGCTGTAGCAGGGAGGAGAGAGAGACAGACAGCACTATACACAGTGATGTTCTGTGGTGGTGGCTGTAGCAGGGAGGAGAGAGACAGCACTATACACACTGATGTTCTGTGGTGGTGGCTGTAGCAGGGAGGAGAGAGAGACAGCACTATACACACTGATGTTCTGTGGTGGTGGTGGCTGTAGCAGGGAGGAGAGAGAGACAGCACTATACACACTGATGTTCTGTGGTGGTGGCTGTAGCAGGGAGGAGAGAGAGACAGACAGCACTATACACACTGATGTTCTGTGGTGGTGGCTGTAGCAGGGAGGAGAGAGAGACAGCACTATACACACTGATGTTCTGTGGTGGTGGTGGTGGCTGTAGCAGGGAGGAGAGAGAGACAGCACTATACACACTGATGTTCTGTGGTGGCTGTAGCAGGGAGGAGAGAGAGACAGCACTATACACACTGATGTTCTGTGGTGGTGGTGGCTGTAGCAGGGAGGAGAGAGAGACAGCACTATACACACTGATGTTCTGTGGTGGTGGTGGCTGTAGCAGGGAGGAGAGAGAGACAGCACTATACACACTGATGTTCTGTGGTGGTGGCTGTAGCAGGGAGGAGAGAGAGACAGACAGCACTATACACACTGATGTTCTGTGGTGGTGGCTGTAGCAGGGAGGAGAGAGAGACAGCACTATACACACTGATGTTCTGTGGTGGTGGTGGTGGCTGTAGCAGGGAGGAGAGAGAGACAGCACTATACACACTGATGTTCTGTGGTGGTGGCTGTAGCAGGGAGGAGAGAGAGACAGCACTATACACACTGATGTTCTGTGGTGGTGGCTGTAGCAGGGAGGAGAGAGAGACAGACAGCACTATACACACTGATGTTCTGTGGTGGTGGCTGTAGCAGGGAGGAGAAAGAGAGACAGCACTATACACACTGATGTTCTGTGGTGGTGGTGGCTGTAGCAGGGAGGAGAGAGAGACAGCACTATACACACTGATGTTCTGTGGTGGTGGCTGTAGCAGGGAGGAGAGAGAGACAGCACTATACACACTGATGTTCTGTGGTGGTGGCTGTAGCAGGGAGGAGAGAGAGACAGCACTATACACACTGATGTTCTGTGGTGGTGGCTGTAGCAGGGAGGAGAGAGAGAGAGACAGCACTATACACACTGATGTTCTGTGGTGGTGGCTGTAGCAGGGAGGAGAGAGAGACAGCACTATACACACTGATGTTCTGTGGTGGTGGCTGTAGCAGGGAGGAGAGAGAGACAGCACTATACACACTGATGTTCTGTGGTGGTGGTGGCTGTAGCAGGGAGGAGAGAGAGACAGCACTATACACACTGATGTTCTGTGGTGGTGGCTGTAGCAGGGAGGAGAGAGAGACAGCACTATACACACTGATGTTCTGTGGTGGTGGTGGCTGTAGCAGGGAGGAGAGAGAGAGACAACGGGTGCTTGTGAGTCATTCTGTCTTTTTAACACAGCAAGTCTGAGCCCGGCCCGCCACAATCAAAAGCGTTCTGACTCCTAGCCATTTGTGTGTCTTTCATTGTTTCATCAAACACTTAAAGCATCAGACAAGCTCCTGGGAAATTATTGATTTGATTAAAACACATAGGATGTGTCTATATATAGAAAAATACACATTTTAAATTGATTGGTCGAAAGAACAGGTCGACTAGTGGCTGTCGTTACTGACGTAAATAATAAACTGTATTTTATTAATTATTATTATTATTATTATTTATTACCTTTTCACAAAAAATGCTATATTTATATTTAAAATAAATATAAATAAATAATAATAATAATAAATAGTTGTTTTAGAATGAAAGTGTAATAACATGTCTTTAGATAGTAATCAGATTTGTGGCACTAGAGTCAAACCATACTGTACAGTAGGCGAAAAGCAAACGCATGAAAACAAACTAAAAGTCAATTTAACATAAATTGTGCCATAAGAGCATATTCATTATTTTTCCATTGCAGTTCATAATTTGTTTGCCTAACACCTACTGGAATGGCTGTTGTCATGACTTCTGCCGAAGTCGAAGCCTCTCCTTGTTCGGGCGGTGCTCTGTGGTCGACGTCACCGGTCTTCTCGACATCATCGATCCATGTTTCATTTTCCATTTGTTTTGTCTTGTCTTCCTACACAACTGGTTTCAATCCCATTCATTACCTGTTACCTGTATTTAACCCTCTGTTTCCACTCATGTCTTTGTCAGAGATTGTTTGTTATTCAGTGTTGTATTGGTGTGCGACGAGTCCTCGTACCCATTTTGTTTATTGTTACATTTAGTGTTGGAGTTATGTTTCGTTTATTGTTATTAAGTAATTCCATTACATTCAGTTCCGGCGCCGACAGCTTCGTTTCCTAGGAAACTATGCAGTTTTTAGTTTTTTTACGTGTTATTTCTTACATTAGTACCCCAGGTCATCTTAGGTTTCATTACATACAGTCGAGAAGAACTACTGAATATAAAATCAGCGTCAACTCACCATCAGTACAACCAGGAATATGACTTTCCCAAAGCGGATCCTGTGTTCTGCCCACCACCCAGGACAATGGATCGGATCCCAGCCTGCAACCCAAAACAATGACGTCGTAAAAGAGGCAAACGAATAGGTCTTCTGGTCAGGCTCCGGAGACGGGCACATCGTGCACCACTCCCTAGCATACTTCTCGCCAATGTCCAGTCTCTTGACAACAAGGTTGATGAAATCCGAGCAAGGGTAGCATTCCAGAGGGACATCAGAGACTGCAACGTTCTTTGCGAGAGAGACGCTATCGGAGTCAGTGCAGCCAGCTGGTTTCTTCACGCATCGAGCCGACAGAAACAAGCATCTTTCTGGTAAGAAGAGGGGCAGGGAGGTACGCCTTATGATTAACGAGACGTGGTGTGACCATAACAACATACAGGAACTCAAGTCCTTCTGTTCACCTGACTTAGATTTCCTCACAATCAAATGTCGACCGCATTATCTACCAAGAGCATTCTCTTCGATTATCATCACAGCTGTATATATTCCCCCCCCAAGCAGACACATCAATGGCCCTGAACAAACTTTATTTGACTCTTTGCAAACTGGAAACCACATATCCTGAGGCTGCATTCATTGTAGCTGGGGATTTTAACAAGGCTAATCTGAAAACAAGACTCCTTAAATTGTATCAGCATATCGGTTGCGCAACCAGGGCTGGTAAAACCTTGGATCATTGCTATTCTAACTTCCACGACACATATAAGGCCCTCCCCCGCCCTCCTTTCGGAAAAGCTGACCACGACTCCATTTTGTTGCCTCCTGCCTATAGACAGAAACTAAAACAAGAAGCTCCCGCGCTCAGATCTGTTCAACGCTGGTCCGACCAATCTGATTCCATGCTCCAAGACTGCTTCCATCACGTGGACTGGGATAGGTTCCGCACTGCATCCAACAACAACATTGACGAATACGCTGATTCGGTGAGCGAGTTCATTAGAAAGTGCATTTATGATGTCGTTCCCATAGCAACGATTAAAACATTCCCAAACCAGAAACCGTGGATTGATGGCACTGGAAACATGACCGAATACAAACAGTGTAACTATTCCCCCCGCAAAGCAATCAAACAAGCTAAGCGTCAGTATAGAGACAAAGTAGAATCCCAATTCAACGGCTCAGACACAAGAGGTATGTGGCAGGGTCTACAGTCAATCACGGATTACAAAAAGAAAACCAGCCCAGTCACGGACCAGGATGCCTTGCTCCCAGGCAGACTAAATAACTTTTTTGCCCGCTTTGAGGACAATAAAGTGCCACTGACACGGCCCGCAACCAAAACATGCGGACTCTCCTTCACTGCAGCCAACTTGAGGAAAACATTGAAATGTGTTAACCCTCGCAGGGCTGCAGGCCCAGGCGGCATCCCCAGCCACGTCCTCAGAGCATGCGCAGACCAGCTGGCTGGTGTGTTTACGGACATATTCAATCAATCCTTATCCCAGTCTGCTGTTCCCACATGCTTCAAGAGGGCCACCATTGTTCCTGTTCACAAGACAGCTAAGGTAACTGAGCTAAACGTCATCATGAAGTCCTTTGAGAGACTAGTCAAGGACCATATCACCTCCAGCCTACCTAACACCCTAGACCCACTTCAATTTGCTTACCGCCCAAATAGGTCCACAGACGATGCAATCTCAACCACACTGCACACTGCCCTAACCCATCTGGACAAGAGGAATACCTATGTGAGAATTCATCGACTACAGCTCAGCATTTAACAACATAGTACCCTCCAAACTTGTCATCAAGCTCGAGACCCCGCAATGTGTAACTGGGTACTGGACTTCCTGACGGGCCGCCCCCAGGTGGTGAGGGTAGGGAACAACATCTCCACCCCGCTGATCCTCAACACTTGGGCCCCACAAGGGTGCGTTCTGAGCCCTCTCCTGTGCTCCCTGTTTACCCATGACTGCGTGGCCAAGCGCCATGCACGCTTCCAACTCAATCATCAAGTTTGCGGACAACACTACAGTGGTAGGCTTGATTACCAACAATGACGAAACGGCCTACAGGGAGGAGGTGAGGGCCCTCGGAGTGTGGTGTCAGGAAAATAACCTCACACTCAACGTCAACAAAACAAAGGAGATGATTGTGGACTTCAGGAAACAGCAGAGGGAGCACCCCCCTATCCACATCGACGGGACAGTAGTGGAGAGGGTAGTAAGTTTTAAGTTCCTCGGCGTACACATCACGGACAAACTGAATAGGTCCACCCACAAAGACAGCATTGTGAAGAAGGCGCAGCAGCGCCTCTTCAACCTCAGGAGGCGGAAGAAATTCGGCTTGTCACCAAAAGCACTCACAAACTTCTACAGATGCACAATCGAGAGCATCCTGTCGTGCTGTATCACCGCCTGGTACGGCAACTGCTCCGCCCACAACCGTAAGGCTCTCCAGAGGGTAGTGAGGTCTGCACAACGCATCACCGGGGGCAAACTACCTGCCCTCCAGGACACCTACACCACCCGATGTCACAGGAACGCCATAAAGATCATCAAAGACAACAACCACCCCAGCCACTGCCTGTTCACCCCGCTATCATCCAGAAGGCGAGGTCAGTACAGGTACATCAAAGCAGGGATCGAGAGACTGAAAGAAGCTGTTTATCTCAAGGCTATCAGACTGTTAAACAGCCACCACTAACATTGAGTGGCTGCTGCCAACACATTGACTCAACTCCAGCCACTTTAATAATGGGAATTGATGGAAATTGTTGTAAAATATATCACTAGCCACTTTAAACAATGCTACTTTTTATTTTATTTTTTATTTTTTTTATTTCACCTTTATTTAACCAGGTAGGCTAGTTGAGAACACCTTTATTTAACCAGGTAGGCTAGTTGAGAACACCTTTATTTAACCAGGTAGGCTAGTTGAGAACAAGTTCTCATTTGCAACTGCGACCTGGCCAAGATAAAGCATAGCAGTGTGAGCAGACAACAAAGAGTTACACATGGAGTAAACAATTAACAAGTCAATAACACAGTAGAAACCAAAGGGGGAGTCTATATACAATGTGTGCAAAAGGCATGAGGTAGGCAAATAATTACAATTTTGCAGATTAACACTGGAGTGATGAATGATCAGATGGTCATGTACAGGTAGAGATATTGGTGTGCAAAAGAGCAGAAAAGTAAATAAATAAAAACAGTATGGGGATGAGGTAGGTGAGAAAGGGTGGGCTATTTACCAATAGACTATGTACAGCTGCAGCGATCGGTTAGCCGCTCAGATAGCTGATGTTTGAAGTTGGTGAGGGAGATAAAAGTCTCCAACTTCAGCGATTTTTGCAATTCGTTCCAGTCACAGGCAGCAGAGTACTGGAACAAAAGGCGGCCGAATGAGGTGTTGGCTTTAGGGATGATCAGTGAGATACACCTGCTGGAGCGTGTGCTACGGATGGGTGTTGCCATCGTGACCAGTGAGCTGAGATAAGGCGGAGCTTTACCTAGCATGGACTTGTAGATGACCTGGAGCCAGTGGGTCTGGCGACGAATATGTAGCGAGGGCCAGCCGACTAGAGCATACAAGTCGCAGTGGTGGGTGGTATAAGGTGCTTTAGTGACGAAACGGATGGCACTGTGATAGACTGCATCCAGTTTGCTGAGTAGAGTGTTGGAAGCCATTTTGTAGATGACATCGCCGAAGTTGAGGATCGGTAGGATAGTCAGTTTTACTAGGGTAAGCTTGGCGGCGTGAGTGAAGGAGGCTTTGTTGCGGAATAGAAAGCCGACTCTTGATTTGATTTTCGATTGGAGATGTTTGATATGAGTCTGGAAGGAGAGTTTGCAGTCTAGCCAGACACCTAGGTACTTATAGACGTCCACATATTCTAGGTCGGAACCATCCAGGGTGGTGATGCTAGTCGGGCATGCGGGTGCAGGCAGCGACCGGTTGAAAAGCATGCATTTGGTTTTACTAGCGTTTAAGAGCAGTTGGAGGCCACGGAAGGAGTGTTGTATGGCATTGAAGCTTGTTTGGAGGTTAGATAGCACAGTGTCCAAAGACGGGCCGGAAGTATATAGAATGGTGTCGTCTGCGTAGAGGTGGATCAGGGAATCGCCCGCAGCAAGAGCAACATCATTGATATACACAGAGAAAAGAGTCGGCCCGAGAATTGAACCCTGTGGCACCCCCATAGAGACTGCCAGAGGACCAGACAGCATGCCCTCCGATTTGACGCACTGAACTCTGTCTGCAAAGTAATTGGTGAACCAGGCAAGGCAGTCATCCGAAAAACCGAGGCTCCTGAGTCTGCCGATAAGAATATGGTGATTGACAGAGTCGAAAGCCTTGGCTTGGCCGTCGATGAAGACGGCTGCACAGTACTGTCTTTTATCGATGGCGGTTATGATATCGTTGAGTACCTTGAGTGTGGCTGAGGTGCACCCGTGACCGGCTCGGAAACCAGATTGCACAGCGGAGAAGGTGCGGTGGGATTCGAGATGGTCAGTGACCTGTTTGTTGACTTGGCTTTCGAAGACCTTAGATAGGCAGGGCAGGATGGATATAGGTCTGTAACAGTTTGGGTCCAGGGTGTCTCCCCCTTTGAAGAGGGGGATGACTGCGGCAGCTTTCCAATCCTTGGGGATCTCAGACGATATGAAAGAGAGGTTGAACAGGCTGGTAATAGGGGTTGCGACAATGGTGGCAGATAGTTTCAGAAATAGAGGGTCCAGATTGTCAAGCCCAGCTGATTTGTACGGGTCCAGGTTTTGCAGCTCTTCCAGAACATCTGCTATCTGGATTTGGTTAAAGGAGAACCTGGAGAGGCTTGGGCGAGGAGCTGCGGGGGGGGCGGAGCTGTTGGCCGAGGTTGAAGTAGCCAGGCGGAAGGCATGGCCAGCCGTTGAGAAATGCTTATTGAAGTTTTCGATAATCATGGATTTATCAGTGGTGACCGTGTTACCTAGCCTCAGTGCAGTGGGCAGCTGGGAGGAGGTGCTCTTGTTCTCCATGGACTTCACGGTGTCCCAGAACTTTTTGGAGTTGGAGCTACAGGATGCAAACTTCTGCCTGAAGAAGCTGGCCTTAGCTTTCCTGACTGACTGCGTGTATTGGTTCCGGACTTCCCTGAACAGTTGCATATCACGGGGACTATTCGATGCTATTGCAGTCCGCCACAGGATGTTTTTGTGCTGGTCGAGGGCAGTCAGGTCTGGGGTGAACCAAGGGCTGTATCTGTTCTTAGTTCTGCATTTTTTGAACGGAGCATGCTTATCTAAAATGGTGAGGAAGTTACTTTTAAAGAATGACCAGGCATCCTCAACTGACGGGATGAGGTCGATGTCCTTCCAGGATACCCGGGCCAGGTCGATTAGAAAGGCTTAATATAATGTTTACATACCCTATATGTATATACTGCACCCTATATCATCTACTGCATCTTTATGTAATACATGTATCACTAGCAAATTTAAACTATGTCACTTCGTCTACATACTCATCTCATATGTATATACTGTACTCGATACCATCTACTGCATCTTGCCTATGCCGTTCTGTACCATCACTCATTCATATATCTTTATGTACATTATCTTTATCCCTTTACACTTGTGTGTATAAGATAGTAGTTTTGGAATTGTTAGTTAGATTACTCGTTGGTTATTACTGCATTGTCGGAACTAGAAGCACAAGCATTTTGCTACACTTGCATTAACATCTGCTAACCATGTGTATGTGACAAATAAATTTGATTTGATTTGAGTTTGATTCTCCTGCGCCTGACTTCCCTGCCACCTATACACACACAACAGCTCTTTTTTTTGTTGGAAAAGCATTCCAAGTTAAGCTGGTTGAGAGAATGCCTTGATGACAGCTTTGCACCCTCTTGGCATTCTCTCAACCAGCTTAACTTGGAATGCTTTTCCAACAGTCTTGAAGGAGTTCCCACATATGCTGAGCACTTGTTGGCTGCTTTTCCTTCACTCTGCAGTCCAACTCATCCCAAACCATCTCAAATGGCTTGAGGTCAGGCGATTTTGGAGGACAGGTCATCTGATGCAGCACTCCATCACTCTCCTTGGTCAAATAGCCCTTACGCCTGAGGTGTGTTGCGCCATTGTCCTGTTTAAAAACAAATGATAGTCCCACAAAGCGCAAACCAGATGGGATGGCCATAAAACTAATTATTTTGTGTAAGCTTCTCAGCTAGCTTGTTAGCTGATCAAATGTCTGTTCTAGACTTGTTTCTTCTAGCTAGATAACATCACATCATTACATGAAATGCTTGTGCAAGTAGCTAGCTAGCTAACATTACTAGCTAGCTGTGATAAATGTATTCTATCAAAACATCCGACTGAAGTGAGTTCAGTTCAAGTTAGCTAGCTAGCTGCCAAATTTTTTTTTATGGCAAAACGTATTCAAAACTCGCTAGGTTGCAATGTATTTACAGGTTTTCTAGAACAAGAGAGAGATCATTTGCCAGACGCACCTGCCGCAGGCTTGTGATTTCTCTGCTCAAGCCTCCCCACAACGGAGGAGCAAAGGTGAGTAAAGCTCAAGTAAAAACAGAGGTGTTCATAACAACACAATCAGAATAATTAGGTCATTGGTTTTTCCCTTTCACCACACTCAGATGTAATGTTCTCTCATGTTACTGTTGTTACTGACGTACTTGACATTCAGATTATCTCAAATACAGGCATATAATGTGTTAATTAGGTAATTAACTATCTGAGGTAGGGTTCATGTCCAGCTGGATTAGGAGAGTATGAGAGTAACAGGCTGCACTCTGGGTAGGGATTGTCTTAGGGGAAGACCGTTTGACTGGGCTTTCCAACTGGGGATGAGATAATTAACTGCCTAATTTCTGTAGCCTACAGTTTACTATATTATCAAAACCTGTCATTTTGCCTGTTTATCATCCCAAAGAGTTGCAAGTCGTGTTTGGAGTACAACTGAGAGACTACAAAATCTGTGTTTCTGCATTTACAGCCACCCAGTTTCATCCAAAACGCAAGAGTGTGTCTTATAATAGAGTGTGTCTTATATAAGAGTGTGTCTTATGTTAGAGTGTGTCAGATACAGTGTCTTATGTAAGAGTGTGTCTTACGATGCAGCAGCAGCGGTACCTAAAACCCTCACATTCCAGTAAAAAGGCAGCGACGACTCCAGTTATTACCATGATGATGACACGGACACTATCGGCGAAGGGGAACTGTAAGATACACTGTAGTGAGCTTGTGTTTGGTCATTTAGGAGTAAATGTTTGATCAATTAATTTATGTGCCAAAGTATTACATGCAGACGTCATACCGGCAACTCACTATCACAGAGTCCCTGTTCACAGTCCCTGAACAGTCCCTGTTCACAGTCCCTGTCCCTGAACAGTCCCTGTTCCTAAACAGTCCCTGTTCACAGTCCCTGTCCCTGAACAGTCCCTGTTCACAGTCCCTGTCCCTGAACACTCCCTGTTCACAGTCCCTGTTCACAGTCCCTGTCCCTGAACAGTCCCTGTCCCTGAACAGTCCCTGTTCACAGTCCCTGTCCCTGTTCACAGTCCCTGTCCCTGAACAGTCCCTGTTCACAGTCCCTGTCCCTGAACAGTCCCTGTTCACAGTCCCTGTCCCTGAACAGTCCCTGTTCACAGTCCCTGTCCCTGAACAGTCCCTGTTCACAGTCCCTGTCCCTGAACAGTCCCTGTTCACAGTCCCTGTCCCTGAACAGTCCCTGTTCACATGGTGAGAAGTACATTCTGCAGCTTTTCCACTCCTGTCCGGTTTGCACGAGAACAGTGGTTCCCAATCTTTTTATAGTCCCGTACCCCTTTCAAACATTCAACCTCCAGCTGTACCTCCTCTAGCACCAGGGTCAGCTGTACCCCCTCTAGCACCAGGGTCAGCTGTACCTCCTCTAACACCAGGGTCAGCTGTACCCCCTCTAGCACCAGGGTCAGCTGTACCCCCTCTAGCACCAGGGTCAGGGCACTCTCAAATGTTGTTTTTTGCCATCATTGTAAGCCTGCCACACACACACAATACGATACATTTATTAAACATAAGAATGAGTGTGAGTTTTTTTTAGGACCAGGGCACAAATAATAATATAATGGGCATTAGTGTCTTAACAGCACGATTTGCCAAGGCAAGAAACTCCGAGCGCAGCACTATCCAGAAATCTGTCAGTGGCTTCTGATTAAATTAAAATTTCTCTCTTGTTCAGATATCGGTAAGTGGACTTGCGGCCAGGGCATGAAAGCAATAACGAATCCAGTTGTTTGTGTGATCCGTTTTGGGAAATGACCTGCATAATTCGCACCCAGCTCACTCAGGTGCTTCGCTATATCACGTTTGACATTGTCCGTAGGCTTGAGTTCATTTGCACACAAAAAAAATCAATGATGGAAAGACCTGTGTGTTGTCCTTGTTAATGCAGACAGAAAAGAGCTCCTTCTTAACTTCTTAATCATAACTTTAATTTTGCGGGACAAAATTTAGGCTTTCTTAGTAAAGAAAACTTTAAGCTCGTCTCTCAATTTTTAAAAAAATGTGTCAATACTTTGCCCCTTGATAACCAGCACCGTTCTGTATGTTGTAAAAGCGTTACATGGTCACTGCCCATATCATTGCAGAATGCAGAAAATACACCAGAGTTCAGGGGCCTCATCAGAACTAGGAAGAGTCAGGCGCATTGCCCTCATTGTGACCTCATCAGGACTAGGAAGAGTCAGGCGCATTGCCCTCATTGTGACCTCATCAGGACTAGGAAGAGTCAGGCGCATTGCCCTCATTGTGACCTCATCAGGACTAGGAAGAGTCAGGCGCATTGCCCTCATTGTGACCTCATCAGGACTAGGAAGAGTCAGGCGCATTGCCCTCATTGTGACCTCATCAGGATTAGGAAGAGTCAGGCGCATTGCCCTCACTGCGACCACATCAGGACTAGGAAGAGTCAGGCGTATTGCCCTCATTGTGACCTCATCAGGACTAGGAAGAGTCAGGCGCATTGCCCTCACTGCGACCACATCAGGACTAGGAAGAGTCAGGCGTATTGCCCTCATTGTGACCTCATCAGGACTAGGAAGAGTCAGGCGCATTGCCCTCACTGCGACCACATCAGGACTAGGAAGAGTCAGGCGCATTGCCCTCACTGTGACCTCATCAGGACTAGGAAGAGTCAGGCGCATTGCCCTCACTGCGACCACATCAGGACTAGGAAGAGTCAGGCGCATTGCCCTCACGGTGACCTCATCAGGACTAGGAAGAGTCAGGCGCATTGCCCTCACAGGACTAGGAAGAGTCAGGCGCATTGCCCTCAAGGTGACCTCATCAGGACTAGGAAGAGTCAGACGCATTGCCCTCACTGTGACCTCATCAGGTCTAGGAAGAGTCAGGCGTATTGCCCTCATTGTGACCTCATCAGGACTAAGAAGAGTCAGGAGTATATGTCCGACTCCCCTGCAGGACAACCCCACGACCCCACCTGACGATAGCTATTGCGTTCTTCTTCAAACAAAGCAAAATATGTTCTATTGTCATCCAAAACATTTAATGTCACGCTGAACTACTTTTTCATGTGCTTCATTTTTGTTTCCATTCCCGAATGCGCTAGAATTGCAGACCATATCTGAATCGACCTTCTACGGTCATCCGAACTCTGTACTGAATACTGATTTGTGTTTTTCCTCTGTGCCCAACCTAAGAAAAAGATTGAGGGAAACATTTGACAAAACACTGTTAATTCATCTCTTTCACAGAGCCAACGAGGTTGTCATTAGCCTGAGAACAGAGAAGGATGGACTGCTGAGGAGCATCGCTGCTCTGGAGAAGACAGATGTCAACATCGGCTCCATAGTCACAGTTCAACACACCTCGATCCAGAAGTACCCGAGGGAGGAGAGGCCTGACATCAACCACTTTGATGGGGGGGGGGGGGAGTTCGCGGGGGGGGGGGGGGGGGCTGCACAGGCAACAAGTCCCTAATCAACAAGTCCCTAATCAACTACCTATACTGGTTGGTGAGGAGATGGTGGCAAAGTGGACATCGGGAGCTAACCACGTCCACGGTCACAATGACAACAATCTTTTTTCCCAAACTGCCTACACCAACCCCTTACAGGTGCAGAGGCCAAGGAATGGCTCAAACCAAGTATGTATAAATGCTTGTATAAATGCTTGTGTGAACGACAACTATATTCACCAGGCACCGAGGTGAGAAGCTGTGCCTCGTGCTTTTCCAGAAACGGCTGGTGAAAGATGTGACTAAACTATATACCAATATCCGTCATCGAAGCCACAGCCTGGTCCTGAAGTTTGCCCCAAACATTCCTTTCCTGGAATGTTGTGCAGGTATACAGTTTTTTGTTGTTGTGTAAATGCACATATCAATTGAATGTTAAACACGCTTGTGTCTTATATGTTTCTCTTACAGACTTCTAAGTCACGAAATTATGTTGATGTTGGATTTGGAGCCTGCCAGACGTGCTGAATCATTTCAACAAATCTGTCTGAAATCTCCCACGGATATTACAGCATGATTTGCACACAGATCTCAAGTTAGGATTCCACCTACAATAAGTTCAATGAACATAACTCTGCTCTTGGTATCATGGTGCACAGGACTGCTGTGCTGTCAGACCAGATGGACAGAGGCTGAGGCAGTGGATGTAATAACGTTTATTTTAAATTAATTGAAATAAAGTATGGATGTTTACACAATTTGACAGACTGAATCATTTATAACGCGAGAAGGTTGATGCTAGTGTAGTTCCCCCCCCCCTGGCCTGCACAGTCGGGCATGAACAGTGTGATCAAAGAGTAGGATAATTAACCTTTCATCTCTGTTGTGTCCATGGTAGTTATGTCATTTTAACGAGGTTTTACAAAAGACAAAAGGCTCATGAATAAAAACCCACTTTAAGTAATTTGTGTCTCTCAGTAATTTTTCCTTGTATGATTGATGACTATGTACTGAGAATGTAATCTGTAATCTGCAACATAGCTTCTGTAGTGTGGCTAATCTTTTGTTGTTATTTATCGTTGCCTAGTTACGAAGTCATCACTAGAGCATCTAGGAAGGTCACATTCCCTCGGATGTAGCTGTACCCGCTGTATGCTAGATAGCTGTACGTGAATAAACCTTTGTAAAGTTACAATGTATGTTTATATATTTATATACAGCTGATTCAAATCATCAAAGCGTGATGATCAGTTAGTTATTGAATCAGCTGTGTAGGGCGAAAAAACAAAATGTGCACCTGGGGGGGGGGGGGACATAGTATGGAAACAAAGATCAATAGTGGTTCCACTTCTATTCTCTATTAGTTTACAATTCTAAACCTGGCGAAAAGGGAATGGAAACAATATCAAGCAAGGAACATGGCATTCTCTCACCCTCGGCTAGCATGCCTGCTCCTGCCAAACACGTAGGTAGGTGTACTAGCCCACTAGTCTAGCAAGCAACACGGTGCTGGACGCAACCCAACAAGTGGTGCTTTCCGCCCGCTGGTGCTGGATCGAGGTGAGGGCTTTTCTCCATGATGGATCGCATAGCTGTCCATGTGTACTCTGTTTTAATAGACGTAATCTTACAGTAGTTACAACAACCCTCTCTTTATCTCACAGCCATTGTAATTATGCTGTACAGAGAAATGTGCTCTGTATTCACAACGATCTATTCTTAGGCGGCGTGTGACTTCAAGTTTGGGAAAGCTTACAATTTATCCAACCATTTCTACCCATAATGCAGTTTTCTGTGAAACAGTTCCATTTAAAAAAAAATACATTTTAGTTTCTCAAAGTCGTTGTCAAATGGGGAAAATAAAAATGATCAAATCTAAAAGTAAAACAATTCCACTGAATCAAATCAAATGTATTCATAAAGCCCTTCGTACATCAGCTGATATCTCAAAGTGCTGTACAGAAACCCAGCCTAAAACCCCAAACAGCAAGCAATGCAGGTGTAGAAGCACTAGTGTTGAGATCAGCGTGTGGACACACTCCTTCACCATCAGCCAATGGAGGCTAAAGAAATTAAACTCAGAGATAGCCTATAGTCCAATGTAATAGTAGGCCGCCTAGATCTTCCATTGGCAACTAAGTAAAACATACAAATAAGAGTCAAATAAAAAACAGAAAATATGAAAATGTTCTTTCAATCGCATTAATCTCTCTACTCTGTCTGTCTGCCTCCCCTTTCTATCTGTCTTGACTTGAGCTACCGCTAGCTTGAGCTACCGCTAGTGACACGCAACATCGTATCAAAAACAATCAACTGGGTGAAGGTCCGGCCCAATGACCATAAAGCTACCGAACTTGCAACATTGTATCAAGTAGCCAGATGAGGCTACTGAACTTGCAACATTGTATCAAGTAGCTAGATGAGGCTACCGAACTTGCAACATTGTATCAAGTAGGTAGATGAGGCTACCGAACTTGCAACATTATATCAAGTAGGTAGATGAGGCTACCGAACTTGCAACATTGTATCAAGTAGCCAGATGAGGCTAATGAACTTGCAACATTGTATCAAGTAGCTAGATGAGGCTACCGAACTTGCAACATTATATCAAGTAGGTAGATGAGGCTACCGAACTTGCAACATTGTATCAAGTAGCCAGATGAGGCTACTGAACTTGCAACATTGTATCAAGTAGCTAGATGAGGCTACCGAACTTGCAACATTGTATCATGTAGGTAGATGAGGCTACCGAACTTGCAACATTGTATCAAGTAGCCAGATGAGGCTACTGAACTTGCAACATTGTATCAAGTAGCCAGATGAGGCTACTGAACTTGCAACATTGTATCAAGTAGCCAGATGAGGCTGGTGGGAGGAGCTGTAGGAAGACGGGCTCTTTGTAATGTCTGGAATAAATGTAAGGCATAAAAACACATCTGACAGATAGAAACCATATGTTTGACTTCATTCCATTGATTCCATACCAGTCAGTACAATGAGCCCCATCCTCCTATATCTCCTATCTTCAACTAACCTATTTCAGGCCCTCAGAGTTTCTCGGAATGGACACAGCTGCGCAAAGGGAAATGTGTTGAGATAATGTGTTCAGATATTTTATTAAATTTTCTACTGCAATATGGGATCCTCAGACATTTTGCTCTTTTACACCGAGGCCTGGTGATTGAGAGGAGAGTGTTGGAAAGATTTTTCAAATGGCCTACCGTGAGGAACGATTATAATTCACAATGGATGAAAAAAAAACAGACGTAGTTGACTGAGAAGCTCAGCTTATTAGTGGTGGTGAGTTTAAGACAATCAGAAATCCCCAATTGTGCATTTTCCTACATTTGCGCGCAGCAGGCCAGTTAGCCTAGTTCTATGCAGGCTCAGGCTCCATCAACATTATGAGGACAGAGGAACCAGATGCACACATGAAGGCTCCATCAACATTATGAGGACAGAGGAACCAGATGCACACATGAAGGCTCCATCAACATTATGAGGACAGAGGAACCAGATGCACACATGAAGGCTCCATCAACATTATGAGGACAGAGGAGCCAGATGCACACATGAAGGCTTCATCAACATTATGAAGACAGAGGAACCAGATGAACACATGAAGGCTCCATCAACATTATGAGGACAGAGGAACCAGATGCACACATGAAGGCTCCATCAACATTATGAGGACAGAGGAACCAGATGCACACATGAAGGCTCCATCAACATTATGAGGACAGAGGAGCCAGATGCACACATGAAGGCTCCATCAACATTATGAAGACAGAGGAACCAGATGCACACATGAAGGCTCATCCACATCCAAACAAAATACAATGACAAAATGTGCAAAACGTGTAAATTATGTTTATGAAATGAACCAAAACTTGTCTCTCACAAGAGTAGCAGGCTGTGAACTCTGTCAATAACGTTTCCACTCCGACAATGCTCTTACTGTCATGGCCTTCTTAACAAACAGACTAACAGTGAAATGCTTACTTACGGCCCAACAATGCAGAATACAATATATATATATATAGCCTATATATAAGTAAACAAATTATAATAATAACAGGAAAAAATGACTGCGGCTTAATTAATCTATGCATTAAGTTAAGGGATAAACAGTGACGTTCTGTACATTACCTTGGAAATAATGGACAACTAGGTGAAGGTGTTTATCTCGCTTATACCACAGTTACCAAAGAAAACAATACTAAGCACACATTTACCGATATTATTTTGGATTTTGTTGCTATTTGAACTTCTCTAAGCAAATTCATACTTTCTCATCTTTTGGTTGCAAGAGATGCAGCCCAGTTGTTCGTTCGATTAGTTTGTTCGTTCTTCTTTCTGTTCGGATGCCATGCTCGCTGGCAATATTCTTATTCCTAACTAGTTAGCCAGCTGGCTACTGCTAGCCATGACGTCTGCAGCCAAAATAAGAGCAAAGAAGCTGTTTCCTATTGACGTTTGGATACATCCATAACAATGAGCAGATGATGCCCTATTTTGCTTGGCACAGCTAGAAAAGTTTGCCTTGTCACCAGGACACTTAACACTATTCATTACGAGGGAGATCGCATTGCATATCAAACACTAGGCTAGAAGCTAAATAGTTTGTTGCTAGCGAACCTGCCAACATGATAACCGAATTCAACCATACCAGTTACTGAAAACAACTGGGCAAACTAGAAACACGTGGAAGGATTTGACAGCATAGTAGAGACCAGAGAATTGAATGTTCATCACCATGTTAGTCATCAGATGTGCCATAAAAACATGTCTCTGTAAAGACAAAAGAAATGTTAGCTAGCTATGTTTTTAACTCGTTTACAATGTATTCACCTTCTGTTTGGTTTAGCTTGCTGTAACTTTGCAGCTGTCCGCAGGTGTAGGTGCATATTATTGGTCGATATATGTTCCAACTGTCCCGTTCTAGAATGCCCTTCTAGCCAATGAGAAACGAGTATTCACCAATGCTGTGGTATAACAGAAATGAATGTAACCAAATGATAGGGATAGGTCGTAAATGTTCTGCTGATGACATACAGTACGTAATGAAGATGGATAAAAACAATATATAAACAATCAAAGGGCAAACAATTAAACACAATAAAACAATGAATGTGCAAGAATTGTCTGGAGAGCTCAGTGCATGCTGGAGAGCTGAGCGCATTCTGGAGAGAGGCACGCCAATATCTTCACCACACACCCCTCCTCCCCTTCTTCTTGTCTCAACATTTTAAATTATATTCAAGACACATTATCTTCACACATTTTGTAGATGCTTTTCACTGACAGCCACATCTCAATAATCACTCAGAAAACCCCTACTCAAAGCATTGTCCTGCGGCTGTCTCTCTCCATATCTCCCTCTCCCTCTGTCTGTCTCTCTCTCTCCATCTCTCCATCTCCCTCTGTCTGTCTCTCTCTCTCCACATGTCTCTCTCCATCTCTCCATCTCCCTCTGTCTGTCTCTCTCTCTCTCCACATGTCTCTCTTGAGCTCTCTCTCTCGCTCTCTTTCTCTTTCTCTCTCTCATCCATGTATCTTTCTCCCTCTCTCTTTCTGTCTGTGTCTCTCTCTCTCAACATCTCTCTCTCTATCTCTCTCTCCTCGTATCTCTGACACACTCTCACACCACACAGGTCCATTAAATAGATGTTTTCACACTGTAGAATAGCAGCAGACTCAAGGTCTCAGTGTGAATGTGAGTGGGCAAGAACTGAAGTCAGTGTTAGGAGAAAAAGGCTATGTCGCATGTGTGTGTGTGTGTGCGTGTGTGCGTGTGTGCGTGTGTGCGTGTGTGTGTGTGTGTGTGTGTGTGTGTGTGTGTGTGTGTGTGTGTGTGTGTGTGTGTGTGTGTGTGTGTGTGTGTGTGTGTGTGTGTGTGTGTGTGTGTGTGTGTGTGTGTGTGTGTGTGTGTGTGTGTGTGTGTGTGTGCCAGTCATGATACAGGAAAGTCAAAGTAAAAATCATTTCATTTGGTCCTAGAGGGAGGGCAAGAGAGACAGATAGAAAGTGGCAAAGAGAGAGGAGGGAAAGAGAGAAAGGGAGGCAGAGAGCAGTGGAGGCAGAGGGAGGAGGGGAGAGGAGGCAGAGAGAGGAGTGGAGAGAGAGGAAGGCAGAGAGAGGAGTGGAGAGAGAGGAAGGCAGAGAGAGGAGTGGAGAGAGAAAGGGAGGCAGAGAGAGGAGGGGCGAAAGAGAGAAAAGGGAGGAGAAAAATAGATATATATTTATATTTAATGCAATCCCGATACCAGGATCGATATGACAACTACCAGTGAAAATAGAGGGCGCCAAAATTCAAACTACAAAAATCTCATAATTACAATTCCGAAAACATACATGTGTCTTATATCATTTTAAAGCTATTCTCGTTGTTAATCCCACCAAAGTCTCCAATTTCAAATAGGCTATTCAGTGAAAGCACAACAAACGATTATGTTAGGTCTCCACCAAACCACAATAAGCACAGCCATTTTCCAGCAAAATATAGCCTTCACAGAATCCAGAAATAAAGATCAAATGAATAACTAACCTTGAATCCTCCATTGGAATGATATATGTAATCTACAGGATGATAGATGTAATCTACAGGATGATAGATGTAATCTACTCCTCCGTTAGGATGATATATGTAATCTACACCTCCATTAGGATGGTAGATGTAATCTAGAGGATAATGGATGTAATCTACACCTCCATTAGGATGATAGATGTAATTTACTCCTCCATTAGGATGATAGATGTAATCTACAGGATGATAGATGTAATCTACACCTCCATTAGGATGATAGATGTAATTTACTCCTCCATTAGGATGATAGATGTAATCTACAGGATGATAGATGTAATCTACAGGATGGTAGATGTAATCTACAGGATAATGGATGTAATCTACTCCTCCATTAGGATGACAGATGATAGATGTAATCTACAGGATGATAGATGTAATCTACAGGATGATAGATGTAATCTACCCCTCCATTAGGATGATAGATGTAATCTACTCCTCCATTAGGATGATAGATGTAATCTACAGGATGATAGATGTAATCTACACCTCCATTAGGATGATAGATGTAATCTACTCCTCCATTAGGATGATAGATGTAATCTACAGGATGATAGATGTAATCTACTCCTCCATTAGGATGATAGATGTAATCTACAGGATGATAGATGTAATCTACAGGATAATGGATGTAATCTACTCCTCCATTAGGATGATAGATGTAATCTACAGGATGATAGATGTAATCTACAGGATGATAGATGTAATCTACACATCCATTAGGATGATAGATGTAATCTACAGGATGATAGATGTAATCTAGTCCTCCATTAGGATGATATATGTAATCTACACATCCATTAGGATGACATATGTAATCTACACCTCCATTAGGATGACATATGTAATCTACACATCCATTAGGATGACATATGTAATCTACACCTCCATTAGGATGACATATGTAATCTACACATCCATTAGAATGATATATGTAATCTACACATCTATTAGAATGATAGATGTAATCTACAGGATGATAGATGTAATCTACAGGATGATGTATGTAATCTACAGGATGATAGATGTAATCTACACCTCCATTAGGATGATAGATGTAATCTACACATCTATTAGAATGATAGATGTAATCTACAGGATGATATATGTAATCTACTCCTCCATTAGGATGATAGATGTAATCTACACATCCATTAGGATGACATATGTAATCTACTCATCCATTAGGATGATAGAAGTCATCTACAGGATGATAGATGAAATCTCCTCCTCCATTAGGATGATAGATGTAATCTACAGGATGAGATTACATCTGTCATCCTAATGGAGGAGTAGATTACTTCTGAGTCTCTCTCTCTCTGCAGACTTTACATACCGAATCTCTCTCTCTCTCTGCAGGTTCTAAAAATTGAGTTTCTCTCTCTCTTTTCAGGCTCCACATACCAGGTCTCTCTCTCTCTGCAGGCTCTAAATACTGAGTATCTCTTTCTAAAGGCTCTAAATACTGAGTTTCTCTCTCTGCAGACTCTACATACTGAGTCTCCATCTCCCTGCAGGCTCTACATTCTGAGTATCTCTCCCTACAGGCTCTACATCCTGAGTCTCTCTCTCTGCGGACTCTTCATACTGAGTCTCTCTCTCTCTGCAGGCTCTACATATTGAGTCTCTCCATCTCTCTGCAGGCTCTACATACTGAGTCTCTCTCTCTCTCTCTCTGCAGGATCTACATACAGAGTATCTCTCTCTCACTGCAGGCTCTACATACCAAGTCTCTCTCTCTTTCTAAAGGCTCTAAATACTGAGTCTCTCTCTCTGCAGGCTCTAAATACTGAGTCTCTCTCTCTAAAGGCTCTAAATACTGAGTATCTCTCTATATACTGAGTCTCTCTCTCTGCAGGCTCTACATACCGAGTCTCTCTCTCTCTCTCTTGCAGGCTCTACATTCTGGGTCTCTCTCTCTCTCTCTGCAGGCTCTACATACTGAGTCTCTCTTTCTCTGCAGGCTCTACATACTGAGTCTCTCTGTCTCAAATTTGGACTCATCAGACCAAAGGACAGATTCCACTGGTCTGATGTCCATTGCTCGTGTTTCTCGGCTCAAGTAAGTCTCTTCTTCTTTTTTTACACAGTCTCCTCTGAACAGGTGATGTTGAGATGTGTTACTTGAACTCTGTGAAACATGTATTTGGGCTGTAACTTCTGAAGCTGGTAACTCTATTGAACGTATCCTCTGCAGCAGAGGTAACTCTGGGTCTTCCTTTCCTGTGGCGGTCCTCATGAGAGACAGGTAACTCTATTGAACTTATCCTCTGCAGCAGAGGTAACTCTGGGTCTTCCTTTCCTGTGGCGGTCCTCATGAGAGACAGGTAACTCTATTGAACTTATCCTCTGTTCCCACCCCACCCACTGGGGAGCCAGGATGGGGAGCCAGGACCAGCCAATCAGAATTATTTTTTCCCCACCAAAAGGGCATAAATACAGACAGAAATACTCCTCAGTTTCATCAGCTGTCTGGGTGGCTGGTCTGAGACGATCCCGCAGGTGAAGAACCCAGATGTGAAGGTCCTAGGCTGGTGTGGTTACACGTGGTCTGTGTAAACATTCACTTCTCTGGTAATAGATCTGGTGGACAGTCAGCATGTCAATTGCACAATCCCTCAAAATTGAGACATCTGTGGCATTGTGTTGTGTGACAAAACTGTACATTTTAGAGTGGCCTTTTATTGTCCCCAGCACAAGGTGCACCTGTGTAATGATCATGCTGTTTAATCAGCTTCTTGATATGCTACACCTGTCAAGTGGATTGATTATCTTGGCGAAGGAGAAATGCTGACTAACAGCATTAATTTACTCTAACTTCCGCGACGCATATAAGGCCCTGCCCCGCCCCCCTTTCGGAAAAGCTGACCACGACATTTTGTTGATCCCTGCCTACAGACAGAAACTAAAACAAGAAGCTCCCACGCTGAGGTCTGTCCAACGCTGGTCCGACCAAGCTGACTCCACACTCCAAGACTGCTTCCATCACGTGGACTGGGAGATGTTTCGTATTGCGTCAGCCAACAACATTGACGAATACGCTGATTCGGTGTGCGAGTTCATTAGAACGTGCGTTGAAGATGTCGTTCCCATAGCAACGATTAAAACATTCCCCAACCAGAAACCGTGGATTGATGGCAGCATTCGTGTGGAACTGAAGGCGCGAACCACTGCTTTTAATCAGGGCAAGGTGTCTGGTAACATGACTGAATACAAACAGCGCAGCTATTCCCTCCGCAAGGCTATCAAACAAGCTAAGCGCCAGTACAGAGACAAAGTAGAATCTCAATTCAACGGCTCAGACACAAGAGGCATGTGGCAGGGTCTACAGTCAATCACGGACTACAGGAAGAAACCCAGCCCAGTCACGGACCAGGATGTCTTGCTCCCAGGCAGACTAAACAACTTTTTTGCCCGCTTTGAGGACAATACAGTGCCACTGACACGGCCTGCAACGAAAACATGCGGTCTCTCCTTCACTGCAGCCGAAGTGAGTAAGACATTTAAACGTGTTAACCCTCGCAAGGCTGCAGGCCCAGACGGCATCCCCAGCCGCGCCCTCAGAGCATGCGCAGACCAGCTGGCCGGTGTGTTTACGGACATATTCAACCAATCCCTATACCAGTCTGCTGTTCCCACATGCTTCAAGAGGGCCACCATTGTTCCTGTTCCCAAGAAAGCTAAGGTAACTGAGCTAAACGACTACCGCCCCGTGGCACTCACATCCGTCATCATGAAGTGCTTTGAGAGACTAGTCAAGGACCATATCACCTCCACCCTACCTGACACCCTTGACCCACACCAATTTGCTTACCGCCCAAATAGGTCCACAGACGATGCAATCTCAACCACACTGCACACTGCCCTAACCCATCTGGACAAGAGGAATACCTATGTGAGAATGCTGTTCATCGACTACAGCTCGGCATTCAACACCATAGTACCCTCCAAGCTCGTCATCAAGCTCGAGACCCTGGGTCTCGACCCCGCCCTGTGCAACTGGGTACTGGACTTCCTGACGGGCCGCCCCCAGGTGGTGAGGGTAGGCAACAACATCTCCTCCCCGCTGATCCTCAACACTGGGGCCCCACAAGGGTGCGTTCTGAGCCCTCTCCTGTACTCCCTGTTCACCCACGACTGCGTGGCCACGCACGCCTCCAACTCAATCATCAAGTTTGCGGACGACACAACAGTGGTAGGCTTGATTACCAACAACGACGAGACGGCCTACAGGGAGGAGGTGAGGGCCCTCGGAGTGTGGTGTCAGGAAAATAACCTCACACTCAACGTCAACAAAACTAAGGAGATGATTGTGGACTTCAGGAAACAGCAGAGGGAACACCCCCCCCATCCACATCGATGGAACAGTAGTGGAGAGGGTAGCAAGTTTTAAGTTCCTCGGCATACACATCACAGACAAACTGAATTGGTCCACTCACACAGACAGCATCGTGAGGAAGGCGCAGCAGCGCCTCTTCAACCTCAGGAGGCTGAAGAAATTCGGCTTGTCACCAAAAGCACTCACAAACTTCTACAGATGCACAATCGAGAGCATCCTGGCGGGCTGTATCACCGCCTGGTATGGCAACTGCACCGCCCTCAACCGTAAGGCTCTCCAGAGGGTAGTGAGGTCTGCACAACGCATCACCGGGGGCAAACTACCTGCCCTCCAGGACACCTACACCACCCGATGCTACAGGAAGGCCATAAAGATCATCAAGGACATCAACCACCCGAGCCACTGCCTGTTCACCCCGCTGTCATCCAGAAGGCGAGGTCAGTACAGGTGCATCAATGCTGGGACCGAGAGACTGAAAAACAGCTTCTATCTCAAGGCCATCAGACTGTTAAACAGCCACCACTAACATTGAGTGGCTACTGCCAACACACTGTCAATGCCACTGACTCTACTCCAGCCACTTTAATCATGGGAATTGATGGGAAATGATGTAAATATATCACTAGCCACTTTAAACAATGCTACCTTATATAATGTTACTTACCCTACATTATTCATCTCATATGCATACGTAGATACTGTACTCTATATCATCGACTGCATCCTTATGTAATACATGTATCACTAGCCACTTTAACTATGCCACTTGGTTTACATACTCATCTCATATGTATATACTGTACTCGATATCATCTACTGTATCTTGCCTATGCTGCTCTGTACCATCACTCATTCATATATCCTTATGTACATATTCTTTATCCCCTTACACTGTGTAAAAGACAGTAGTTTTTTTTGGAATTGTTAGTTAGATCACGTGACATAACATTTGATTTGATTTGATTTTTGATTTGATTTGTTGGTCTGTCTCTCTCTGTCTCCTCTCTCTCCGTCTCTCTTTCTCTCTCTCTCTCTCCGTCTCCTTCTCTCTCTCTCTCTCTCTCCGTCTCTCTCTCCGTCTCTCTCTCTCCTCTCTCTCTCTCCGTCTCTCTCTCTCTTTCTCCTTCTCTCTCTTTCTCTTTCTCCTTCTCTCTCTCTCTCTCTCTCTCGTTCTCTCTGTGTGTCCGTCAATGTGGGCAGCTTCAGTGTATTCCGAGGGTAAATTAATGTTGAGGTATAATCCTATGTGTTAATCCAGACCACTCTCAATCGGTTAGTCTGTGTCAATCCAGACCACTCTCAATCTGTTAGTCTGTGTTAATCCAGACCACTCTCAATCTGTTAGTCTGTGTTAATCCAGACCACTCTCAATCTGTTAGTCTGTGTTAATCCAGACCACTCTCAATCTGTTAGTCTGTGTTAATCCAGACAACTCTCAATCTGTTAGTCTGTGTTAATCCAGACCACTCTCAATCTGTTAGTCTGTGTTAATCCAGACCACTCTCAATCTGTTAGTCTGTGTTAATCCAGACCACTCTCAATCTGTTAGTCTGTGTTAATCCAGACCACTCTCAATCTGTTAGTCTGTGTTAATCCAGACCACTCTCAATCTGTTAGTCTGTGTTAATCCAGACCACTCTCAATCTGTTAGTCTGTGTTAATCCAGACCACTCTCAATCTGTTAGTCTGTGTTAATCCAGACCACTCTCAATCTGTTAGTCTGTGTTAATCCAGACCACTCTCAATCTGTTAGTCTGTGTTAATCCAGACCACTCTCAATCTGTTAGTCTGTGTTAATCCAGACCACTCTCAATCTGTTAGTCTGTGTTAATCCAGACCACTCTCAATCTGTTAGTCTGTGTTAATCCAGACCACTCTCAATCTGTTAGTCTGTGTTAATCCAGACCACTCTCAATCTGTTAGTCTGTGTTAATCCAGACCACTCTCAATCTGTTAGTCTGTGTTAATCCAGACCACTCTCAATCTGTTAGTCTGTGTTAATCTGTCAATATGTGTATGTGCTGTGTTTGTTTGTCTGCTCTGCATGTGTGTGTGTTTGTGTGTGTGACCTAGTCAAGAGACAGACAGACAGACAGACAGACAGACAGACAGACAGACAGACAGGCAGGCAGGCAGGCAGGCAGGCAGACAGACAGACAGACAGACAGACAGACAGACAGACAGACAGACAGACAGACAGACAGACAGACAGACAGACAGACAGACAGACAGACAGACAGACAGGCAGGTCAAGTGTCAGGCTGAAATGAAAGATAGAGCAATCAACAGCAAAGGAAAGAAGACTCAATTGAGAGAAAAAACGGCAGGCAGACAGACAGACAGACAGACAGACAGACAGACAGACAGACAGACAGACAAACAGGCAGACAAACAGACAGACAAACAGGCAGACAAACATGCCTACTCAAAAAAACGTCTCCCCTAACTCACTCAATACCTAACCTTCTGCATAGACCTATCGACTTTACCAGGAGAACCAACCCCCAAAATCATTAAAAGTTAAAGGAGAGCAATGAGCAGTAAGACACCAGATTTACTTGGAGAGAGAGAGAGAGGGGGGGGGGCGTAGAGAGAGAGAAAGAGAGATAGAGAGGGAGGAGAGAGGGAGAGCGAGAGAGATGAAAACACAGATTATTTATTTCTCATGGGGAGAGATAGTGAGAGTGGGAGGGAGGGGGCAGTTACAGAGCGCTGAAATACGCGAACCGATTCCCACAGAGAGACAGACGGCATCAGTCGTGTCTGAGCTATGGCGAGCTGCTGTTTGTTCTTTTACCGAGTCGTGAGAGCAGATGCTCCGAAACGATTTTGTTTTTGAAAATAACTACTAGACCGAAAACACCAAACAGGCTACTTCTGAGGTTTGTGTTCCGGTTAAAGTTTGGATTTTAGACAGTGCACTGCGTGAAGCAGCTATATCGACTCTACCTACACCGAACAGCAGGTAAGTCCAGTTGACATGTTTATCTGTTTGTTTTTATCCAGTTTGAATCGTTTCTCAGTGATGCATTCTAGTGGAGAAAAAGAGAGAGAGAGAAATTTAAGCAAGGGGACATTTCCCATTTGGCTAGCACAGATGCGCGCTTGTGTGTGCGTAGTCAAATTTATGCGGTGAAAAAGTGTCTGTCCCTATCCACGTTTCCATTTTATGCGAGTAAAGTCATGCCACATAAAAAAAGATAATGACAGCTAACTGATATAGATAGCTGATAGAAACAGGAAGTTTCGGTACAATTTTGTAAATGCGAACAGATCATTTGTGTCTGGACACTTATTTTATGCGTGAAATGGCGGTGGAAACGCCTTTATGCGCAAATATTGATATAACAACCATCATATCGAAGTAAACTTGGGAGTCATGCGATGATATGGTGTGTGTGGTCCTCCCACTATGACTGGAGAAACCATGCAGTTTATTAGGCTGCAGATGAATTAAGTTAGGATGAACTTCACAGGGTGCTGAAAGTGCATGGTGATCTTTATGCTCCTTTGCAATAAATATCAAGGGTGTTATTCTGGTGATATAATGATCGATGCTTGACTACAGTTTGACAAATAAAAATGATCTCATCCTTACCCATAATAATCCAATTGTTGTCAACTGCAAGCCCACTATTCGGGGCCTTCCTGCATGTGGGCATTTTGCAGTAACACCCTCTTTCTAGCATCCCATTGGCTCCTGCATGAACCCCCCAAGTACCCCATTGGTTCCTGCATGAATCCCCGAGGGAGCTTCATGCTTGTGTCACACTTCTGAATGTGGGTCAAAAGGGAACTAAAAGTATTACGTCAAAGTATTTGTTTTTTCGCCCCTCCTATCGGAGTCCCCATCACTACCTAGTGGGAGACGTGTACATTACGATTTGACTTGTGATTTAGAGAAAAACACTTTGAACTGTTGGAAACAAGGAAATATAATGACTATTCTAATTCTATAGTTAGACTATAATAGTGGGCACTTTGAATACAGTGTTGTTTGACATGACAACAAATGAAAATGCCAGGGAGGAGTTATTGTGACAGGGTAGGAACCAAAGTGTTGATAACTGTTTCCTAGGGGGCCCTGTAATCTTTGGCTACATTGAAAGTTTTCTTTTAGCTACTTCATGTAGGTAACAATATCTTGCTTCGCATATTCCTGTTTTATTTATGAGATACTGTTGCACAAAACATGCAGATGTAAGTATTAGCAACTAATATGATTTAGGCCCAACCTGCTAAGAAAAGACAAACTAGCTGATGCTGAAAAAACAAACTAATATTGTCACTATAAAACGCTAGTGGATTTATGTTAAGAAGCAAAGTGAAAACAGTATTGTTGTCATCAACATTGTTGCATTGTTGCATTGGCCAGACTGAACGCAAGTGTCTCGTGGGAGAGGGGAGAGTGATGTCTCAAGTAGCGAAGTAAACCTTAAAAATGGACATTACACACGGCGTATAACATTTAACAAACCAAACATTCAGAGCTGTCTGTCCCATTCCCAGGTAGGTTACAAGGCGCTTTCTCGCCAGTACCTATGACTGGTCGGTAGGGTAACCTCCATGATAATGTTTTTTTCCCCTGGGTCAATTTTTTTATGCGTGCGGTACAGCACTGGGTGCCAAGCGTTTAGGAACACATCTTAGCGCCTAAACCGAGTGAGGCTCGTTGTGATAACATTACCCTCAGGTGGCACATCACTGATCACTGAGCCCTGGTTCCCAGAGTGGGCCGGGCTTTAGGCAAACCTTTGCACATAAACACAATTCTTTCAGCCGAGTTCCGTTGTTCACGGTGTTAAAGAGACATCATCATTTCCACCCCAATCTTTTTGTAGTAAAACATAAAGAGGAACATGACATCATCAACCAATTAGTAGGCAATTAGTATACAATGCCTATTAGTAATTGGTTAAAAACACGATACACATTGAGGATGTCATAGGAAACACTTATCTTCCTCTAAAAAAAATTCCCCCCAAAATCTATAAAAGTGCCATTTTCACATGTTGATGTTGGGGTGGTGCTGGAAATGACTTTTCTGATTAAAAGTGTTGTTTCTCGCATGTGAGTTCGATTGTTCCTTCTCCATGTCCAGACACACGGAGTGGTAGAAATGGAAGAAGAACCAATCTCTCCACAACGTAGCGTCTCGCCCCTTCAGATGGCATTTCACGGGAGGCTCGCTGTCTGCTCCGACCAGTTGTCACCCTCGATCATGCCAACAGTCTACAATCTATTTTTCAAGATGAGGGAGCCGAGTGCCCCATTGGGAATGGACACACTGGTGCACCGGTGGCCTCGAACCCTCCTTTACGCATTTCCGTCAGTGGTACTGATTCAGCCCACATTGAGAGGAGAGGGTGCACCAGGAGGGCTTACCGTTGATTCTTGTGGCTCCTCGTTGGCCCAAGCTTCTTTGATGATAGGCTGGCCAGTACCCAGTGGGGTGATTTTATCGACGGTCACTTCGAGTTTAGATGATTTAAACATACAGCTCTGGTCTCGTATGTTCATTTCTTACCCATCATTTATAGAGTTTGCAAGAAAGGGGCTGTTCCGTCAGGCTGACACGCTCTCTGACCTCACTGAGGGGCGTGACTTGTCACTTGTACAAAGTTATGTAAAACAATTATCTCTTAGAGGTTCTCAAATCACATCCCTCTCTTAACAAAAACAGTTTCATCATTTTGTCATATTACATTCACAACAGGTAGTATGGAAACTCCAGCTAGTGGTGTGTATACTTTCCAAGTTACAGGATTTCCTTTATAACGTTCATGACATCACAAAATAACAAAACAAAATTATATTAGTGTTCTATAGATGACCTCTGACCTCTGACCATCCCCCACGTTCTATGTTAGAAAGGTTGTTCCAGTAATTCGCTTTAGAACGTGTTAGAGTTTCGGCAGGGGAAAATGTCCCTTTGAAACAAAGGACATTCCTTTGGTGAATATTTGGAGAGGGAGATCTGAATCTTCTCAACTTCATTTACAACAGGACGTGAGTTGTTAATCTCCACGAGTCATTTCCTTCCCCCTCTACGGATATTAATCAGTTTAGATAGTGACTGTCTGTTAACACTCTACTGTCTGTCTCCACTCTACTGTCTGTCTCCACTCTACTCTAGAGCCATGAGGGATCAGTATGGAGGAATAGTTTAGATAGTGACTGTCTGTCTCCACTCTACTGTCTGCCTCCACTCTACTGTCTGTCTCCACTCTACTGTCTGTCTCCACTCTACTGTCTGTCTCCACTCTACTGTCTGTCTCCACTCTACTGTCGGTCTCCACTCTACTGTCTGTCTCCACTCTACTCTAGAGCCATGAGGGATCAGTATGGAGGAATAGTTTAGATAGTGACTGTCTGTATCCACTCTACTGTCGGTCTCCACTCTGTCTGTCTCTACTCAACTGTCTGTCTCCACTCTACTGTCTGTCTCTACTCTACTGTAATAACATGTTGATATTAATCAGTTTAGAAAGTGACTGTCTGTCTCCACTCTACTGTCTGTCTCCACACTACTGTCTGTCTCCACTCTACTGTCTGTCTCTACTCTACTGTCTGTCTCTACTCTACTGTCTGTCTCCACACTACTGTCTGTCTCCACACTACTGTCTGTCTCCACACTACTGTCTGTCTCCACTCTACTGTCTGTCTCCACTCTACTGTCTGTCTCCACTCTACTGTCTGCCTCCACTCTACTGTCTGCCTCCACTCTACTGTCTGTCTCCACTCTACTGTCTGTCTCCACTCTACTCTAGAGCCATGAGGGATCAGTATGGAGGAATAGTTAGGGTTCATTTTCAAGGCAATGTTACTGCATTAACAAAGACATTGACATTTTACTAATTTAACAGACTCTCTTATCCAGAGAGACTTACAGTAGTGAGTCATTTAGCAGACTCTCTGATCCAGAGCCATTACAGTAGTGAATCATTTAACAGACTCTCTGATCCAGAGCCACTATAGTAGTGAATCATTTAGCAGACTCTCTTATCCAGAGCCACTACAGTAGTGAGTCATTTAACAGACTCTCTGATCCAGAGCCACTACAGTAGTGAGTCATTTAACAGACTCTCTGATCCAGAGCCACTACAGTAGTGAGTCATTTAACAGACTCTCTGATCCAGAGCTACTACAGTAGTGAGTCATTTAACAGACTCTCTGATCCAGAGCCACTACAATGTGTTTGGCTAAAGGACTGTTTGTTGTTCCATGTAGTGAATCTGTAAGGCCAAAAATAATTTTCATCAAATAATTTTTTTAAACATATTTTTTTTATGCTTCAAAGGGGTCATAAAATGTCTAATCAAATAGCTACATGAACTGGAAGGGCTTCCATTGAAGTCCTTTTGCCTGAGCAGCGCTGTACAAAACAAACCTGCAATACTATTGAACATTCTCAGCATTTCTATGTTCACCTTGTTGATAAGGAGAATAACCTGTTTATAGTAATGCAGTCCAAATACAGCGTGTAAAAAATAGCCGCGTTATAAACAAACCTGCTGAGGAACATACCTGCTGAAGAACACACCTGCTGAAGAACACACCTGCTGAAGGACACACCTGCTGAGGAACATACCTGCTGAAGAACACACCTGCTGAAGAACACACCTGCTGAAGGACACACCTGCTGAGGAACACACCTGCTGAAGGACACACCTGCTGAGGAACATACCTGCTGAAGAACACACCTGCTGAAGAACACACCTGCTGAAGGACACACCTGCTGAGGAACATACCTGCTGAAGAACACACCTGCTGAAGAACACACCTGCTGAAGGACACACCTGCTGAGGAACATACCTGCTGAAGAACACACCTGCTGAAGAACACACCTGCTGAGGAACATACCTGCTGAAGAACACACCTGCTGAAGAACACACCTGCTGAAGGACACACCTGCTGAGGAACACACCTGCTGAAGGACACACCTGCTGAGGAACATACCTGCTGAAGAACACACCTGCTGAAGAACACACCTGCTGAAGGACACACCTGCTGAGGAACATACCTGCTGAAGAACACACCTGCTGAAGAACACACCTGCTGAAGGACACACCTGCTGAGGAACATACCTGCTGAAGAACACACCTGCTGAAGAACACACCTGCTGAAGAACACACCTGCTGAGGAACACACCTGCTGAGGAACACACCTGCTGAAGGACACACCTGCTGAGGAACATACCTGCTGAAGAACACACCTGCTGAAGAACACACCTGCTGAGGAACACACCTGCTGAGGAACACACCTGCTGAGGAACATACCTGCTGAGGAACATACCTGCTGAAGAACACACCTGCTGAAGAACACACCTGCTGAAGGACACACCTGCTGAGGAACACACCTGCTGAGGAACACACCTGCTGAAGAACACACCTGCTGAAGGACACACCTGCTGAAGGACACACCTGCTGAAGGACACACCTGCTGAAGAACACACCTGCTGAAGGACACACCTGCTGAATATCCTGATAAGAGGAAGTCTACCTACGGCTCCTCGCCTCTTCTCATAAAACCAATAGACCTAGGCATGTTATAAACACTATGTAACAGCCAAACTAATACACACCCCTATGGAGGCGAAACACACTGATTAACACCCCTATGGAGGAGAAACACACTGATTAACACCCCTATGGAGGAGAACCACACTGATTAACACCCCTATGGAGGAGAACCACACTGATTAACACCCCTATGGAGGAGAACCACACTGATTAACACCCCTATGGAGGAGAACCACTGATTAACACCCCTATGGAGGAGAACCACACTGATTAACACCCCTATGGAGGCAGGAGAAGAAGAGAAGCTCACTCCAAGTCTGTCAAAACTTCCAAACCGTCTATAGCATTCGATTATGAGACGGTTGAATCCAAAGTTGTGTTATGTTATATATTCATTGGCTATGTCGTAGCACATTTTGAAAAGATAAATTATTGATACATGACTAGCTCTAACACTTTTAATCTGCAAAAATGACACTTTTACACTAGAACTGCTGGGTCTGCAGGGACAAGCTAATTAACAGTCATTCTGACTGCAAGATTCCAACAGTGTAATTAATACATTTCCTATATGCTATCACAAAAAGAATCATTTTGTTTTGTTAATTAAGGGCTTAGGTCAAAGAGTACGGCAAACAAATATTTTCATTAACACAATAGCATTTTCATCAGTTTACTTTGTGCTATATGTAAAAACAACAAAACAAAACAAACTAATTCAAGTGTTCAATTAATTTAATTAGTTGGTTGCCTTTTTCTTACAACTGTGAAACAGAAAGCAGATGTGTTGGAATGCAGATGTGTTGGAATGCAGATGTGTTGGAATGCAGATGTGTTGGAATGCAGATGTGTTGGAAAGCAGATGTGTTGGAATGCAGATGTGTTGGAATGCAGATGTGTTGGAAAGCAGATGTGTTGGAATGCAGATGTGTTGGAATGCAGATGTGTTGGAATGCAGATGTGTTGGAAAGCAGATGTGTTGGAATGCAGATGTGTTGGAATGGGAAACATCTTATTTTTTATTAAGCATACCCCAAAACAGGGTCAAATAGTGAATAGTTGCCTAAATATTAGGACTGGGAATAAGGACAATAAGTATCGCTATTGTCACGAATCTTTATATATTGCGATTCGAAACTAAGAAAACAAGTTTTGATCATTCATGGAAATTAGAAGTGCTGAAAACAAATTGACTCCCTATATATATATATATATATTTAGGGAGTCAATTTATATATTTAGGGAGTCAATTTGTTTATTTGTATATTTAGGGAGTCAATTTGTATATTTAAGGAGTCAATTTGTATATTTAGGGAGTCAATTTGTTTTCAGCACTTTTAATTTCGATGAATGATCAACACTTCTTTTCGTAGTTTCGAATCGCAAGATATATATATATATATAAAGATGGAGAACAAGCTATGAAGTAAAACTACTGGAGTTTTGGTGCAAGTACAGCCAACTAGCACAAAAATAATATTGCGACATTGTCGAAATTATAAGATATATCGTCAAAAATAATACCCCCATATTTAAACAGTATCGATTTATTTCCCCCATCACTACTAAACATCACTACTAAACATCACTACTAAACATCACTACTAAACATCACTACTAAACATCGCTACTAAACATCGCTACTAAACATCACTACTAAACATCTCTACTAAACATCACTACTAAACATCACTACTAAACATCGCTACTAAACATCGCTACTAAACATCGCTACTAAACATCGCTACTAAACATCACTACTAAACATCGCTACTAAACATCGCTACTAAACATCGCTACTAAACATCACTACTAAACATCGCTACTAAACATCGCTACTAAACATCGCTACTAAACATCACTACTAAACATCACTACTAAACATCACTACTAAACATCACTACTAAACATCGTAAAAGCTCCAAGTGTGCTTGATACATTTTGAATAGGCATAAAAGCAATAATGCCAAAACAGCAGTCAAAAAGAGTCAATTATATTCAGCTCGTGCTTACGTGGTGTGTGTATTCACGCAATGGAATCAGCTGGAGCGTGTCCATGTTACATCAACTGGAGCTTGTCCATGTTACATCAACTGGAGCTTGTCCATGTTACATAACCAATGGGATCAGCTGGAGCTTGTCCATGTTACATAACCAATGGGATCAGCTTGTCCATGTTACATAACCAATGGGATCAGCTGGTAGCTTGTCCATGTTACATAACCAATGGGATCAGCTTGTCCATGTTACATAACCAATGGGATCAGCTTGTCCATGTTACATAACCAATGGTATCAGCTGGAGCTTGTCCATGTTACATAACCAATGGGATCAGCTGGAGCTTGTCCATGTTACATAACCAATGGGATCAGCTTGTCCATGTTACATAACCAATGGGATCAGCTGGTAGCTTGTCCATGTTACATAACCAATGGGATCAGCTTGTCCATGTTACATAACCAATGGGATCAGCTTGTCCATGTTACATAACCAATGGGATCAGCTTGTCCATGTTACATAACCAACGGGATCAGCTGGAGCTTGTCCATGTTACATAACCAATGGAATCAGCTGGAGCTTGTCCATGTTACATAACCAATGGAATCAGCTTGTCCATGTTACATAACCAATGGAATCAGCTTGTCCATGTTACATAACCAATGGAATCAGCTTGTCCATGTTACATAACCAATGGGATCAGCTGGTAGCTTGTCCATGTTACATAACCAATGGGATCAGCTGGAGCTTGTCCATGTTACATAACCAATGGGATCAGCTTGTCCATGTTACATAACCAATGGAATCAGCTTGTCCATGTTACAATACCAATGGGATCAGCTGGTAGCTTTGTCCATGTTACATAACCAATGGAATCAGCTGGTAGCTTGTCCATGTTACATAACCAATGGGATCAGCTGGTAGCTTGTCCATGTTACATCAACTGGAGCTTGTCCATGTTACATAACCAATGGGATCAGCTGGAGCTTGTCCATGTTACATAACCAATGGGATCAGCTGGTAGCTTGTCCATGTTACATAACCAATGGAATCAGCTTGTCCATGTTACATAACCAATGGGATCAGCTGGAGCTTGTCCATGTTACATAACCAATGGAATCAGCTTGTCCATGTTACATAACCAATGGAATCAGCTTGTCCATGTTACATAACCAATGGGATCAGCTGGAGCTTGTCCATGTTACATAACCAATGGAATCAGCTTGTCCATGTTACATAACCAATGGGATCAGCTGGTAGCTTGTCCATGTTACATAACCAATGGGATCAGCTGGTAGCTTGTCCATGTTACATAACCAATGGGATCAGCTGGAGCTTGTCCATGTTACATAACCAATGGAATCAGCTGGAGCTTGTCCATGTTACATAACCAATGGAATCAGCTTGTCCATGTTACATAACCAATGGGATCAGCTTGTCCATGTTACATAACCAATGGGATCAGCTTGTCCATGTTACATAACCAATGGGATCAGCTGGTAGCTTGTCCATGTTACATAACCAATGGGATCAGCTGGAGCTTGTCCATGTTACATAACCAATGGAATCAGCTTGTCCATGTTACATAACCAATGGGATCAGCTGGTAGCTTGTCCATGTTACATCAACTGGAGCTTGTCCATGTTACATAACCAATAGGATCAGCTTGTCCATGTTACATAACCAATGGGATCAGCTTGTCCATGTTACATAACCAATGGGATCCGCTTGTCCATGTTACATAACCAATGGGATCAGCTGGAGCTTGTCCATGTTACATAACCAATGGGATCAGCTGGAGCTTGTCCATGTTACATAACCAATGGGATCAGCTGGAGCTTGTCCATGTTACATAACCAATGGGATCAGCTGGAGCTTGTCCATGTTACATAACCAATGGGATCAGCTGGTAGCTTGTCCATGTTACATCAACTGGAGCCTGTCCATGTTACATAACCAATGGGATCAGCTGGAGCTTGTCCATGTTACATAACCAATGGGATCAGCTTGTCCATGTTACATAACCAATGGGATCAGCTGGAGCTTGTCCATGTTACATAACCAATGGAATCGGCTGGAGCTTGTCCATGTTACATAACCAATGGGATCAGCTTGTCCATGTTACATAACCAATGGAATCAGCTTGTCCATGTTACATAACCAATGGAATCAGCTTGTCCATGTTACATAACCAATGGGATCAGCTGGAGCTTGTCCATGTTACATAACCAATGGAATCAGCTTGTCCATGTTACATAACCAATGGAATCAGCTTGTCCATGTTACATAACCAATGGAATCAGCTTGTCCATGTTACATAACCAATGGGATCAGCTGGAGCTTGTCCATGTTACATAACCAATGGAATCAGCTTGTCCATGTTACATAACCAATGGGATCAGCTGGTAGCTTGTCCATGTTACATAACCAATGGGATCAGCTGGAGCTTGTCCATGTTACATAACCAATGGAATCAGCTGGAGCTTGTCCATGTTACATAACCAATGGAATCAGCTTGTCCATGTTACATAACCAATTGGATCAGCTTGTCCATGTTACATAACCAATGGAATCAGCTTGTCCATGTTACATAACCAATGGGATCAGCTGGAGCTTGTCCATGTTACATAACCAGTGGAATCAGCTTGTCCATGTTACATAACCAATGGGATCAGCTGGTAGCTTGTCCATGTTACATAACCAATAGGATCAGCTTGTCCATGTTACATAACCAATGGGATCAGCTTGTCCATGTTACATAACCAATTGGATCAGCTGGTAGCTTGTCCATGTTACATCAACTGGAGCTTGTCCATGTTACATAACCAATGGGATCAGCTGGAGCTTGTCCATGTTACATAACCAATGGGATCAGCTTGTCCATGTTACATAACCAATGGGATCAGCTGGAGCTTGTCCATGTTACATAACCAATGGAATCAGCTGGAGCTTGTCCATGTTACATAACCAATGGGATCAGCTGGAGCTTGTCCATGTTACATAACCAATGGGATCAGCTGGTAGCTTGTCCATGTTACATAACCAATGGGATCAGCTGGAGCTTGTCCATGTTACATAACCAATGGAATCGGCGTGTCCATGTTACATAACCAATGGAATCAGCTGGAGCTTGTCCATGTTACATAACCAATGGGATCAGCTGGTAGCTTGTCCATGCTACATAACCAATGGGATCAGCTTGTCCATGTTACATAACCAATGGAATCAGCTTGTCCATGTTACAATACCAATGGGATCAGCTGGAGCTTGTCCATGTTACATAACCAATGGGATCAGCTTGTCCATGTTACATAACCAATGGGATCAGCTTGTCCATGTTACATAACCAATGGAATCAGCTTGTCCATGTTACAATACCAATGGGATCAGCTGGTAGCTTGTCCATGTTACATAACCAATGGGATCAGCTGGAGCTTGTCCATGTTACATAACCAATGGAATCAGCTGGTAGCTTGTCCATGTTACATAACCAATGGGATCAGCTGGTAGCTTGTCCATGTTACATCAACTGGAGCTTGTCCATGTTACATAACCAATGGGATCAGTTGGAGCTTGTCCATGTTACATAACCAATGGGATCAGCTGGTAGCTTGTCCATGTTACATAACCAATGGAATCAGCTTGTCCATGTTACATAACCAATGGAATCAGCTTGTCCATGTTACATAACCAATGGGATCAGCTGGAGCTTGTCCATGTTACATAACCAATGGAATCAGCTTGTCCATGTTACATAACCAATGGGATCAGCTGGTAGCTTGTCCATGTTACATAACCAATGGAATCAGCTTGTCCATGTTACATAACCAATGGAATCATCTTGTCCATGTTACATAATCAATGGGATCAGCTGGAGCTTGTCCATGTTACATAACCAATGGAATCAGCTTGTCCATGTTACATAACCAATGGAATCAGCTTGTCCATGTTACATAACCAATGGGATCAGCTGGAGCTTGTCCATGTTACATAACCAATGGAATCAGCTTGTCCATGTTACATAACCAATGGGATCCGCTGGTAGCTTGTCCATGTTACATAACCAATGGGATCAGCTGGTAGCTTGTCCATGTTACATAACCAATGGGATCAGCTGGAGCTTGTCCATTTTACATAACCAATGGAATCAGCTGGTAGCTTGTCCATGTTACATAACCAATGGGATCAGCTTGTCCATGTTACATAACCAATGGGATCAGCTTGTCCATGTTACATAACCAATGGAATCAGCTTGTCCATGTTACATAACCAATGGGATCAGCTGGTAGCTTGTCCATGTTACATAGCCAATGGGATCAGCTGGAGCTTGTCCATGTTACATAACCAATGGAATCAGCTTGTCCATGTTACATAACCAATGGGATCAGCTGGTAGCTTGTCCATGTTACATCAACTGGAGCTTGTCCATGTTACATAACCAATGGGATCAGCTTGTCCATGTTACATAACCAATGGAATCAGCTTGTCCATGTTACATAACCAATGGGATCAGCTTGTCCATGTTACATAACCAATGGGATCAGCTTGTCCATGTTACATAACCAATGGGATCAGCTTGTCCATGTTACATAACCAATGGGATCAGCTGGAGCTTGTCCATGTTACATAACCAATGGAATCAGCTGGAGCTTGTCCATGTTACATAACCAATGGGATCAGCTGGAGCTTGTCCATGTTACATAACCAATGGGATCAGCTGGTAGCTTGTCCATGTTACATAGCCAATGGGATCAGCTGGAGCTTGTCCATGTTACATAACCAATGGAATCAGCTTGTCCATGTTACATAACCAATGGGATCAGCTGGTAGCTTGTCCATGTTACATCAACTGGAGCTTGTCCATGTTACATAACCAATGGGATCAGCTTGTCCATGTTACATAACCAATGGAATCAGCTTGTCCATGTTACATAACCAATGGGATCAGCTTGTCCATGTTACATAACCAATGGGATCAGCTTGTCCATGTTACATAACCAATGGGATCAGCTTGTCCATGTTACATAACCAATGGGATCAGCTGGAGCTTGTCCATGTTACATAACCAATGGGATCAGCTGGAGCTTGTCCATGTTACATAACCAATGGGATCAGCTGGAGCTTGTCCATGTTACATAACCAATGGGATCAGCTGGTAGCTTGTCCATGTTACATAACCAATGGGATCAGCTGGAGCTTGTCCATGTTACATAACCAATGGAATCAGCGTGTCCATGTTACATAACCAATGGAATCAGCTGGAGCTTGTCCATGTTACATAACCAATGGGATCAGCTGGTAGCTTGTCCATGCTACATAACCAATGGGATCAGCTTGTCCATGTTACATAACCAATGGAATCAGCTTGTCCATGTTACAATACCAATGGGATCAGCTGGAGCTTGTCCATGTTACATAACCAATGGGATCAGCTTGTCCATGTTACATAACCAATGGGATCAGCTTGTCCATGTTACATAACCAATGGAATCAGCTTGTCCATGTTACAATACCAATGGGATCAGCTGGTAGCTTGTCCATGTTACATAACCAATGGGATCAGCTGGAGCTTGTCCATGTTACATAACCAATGGAATCAGCTGGTAGCTTGTCCATGTTACATAACCAATGGGATCAGCTGGTAGCTTGTCCATGTTACATCAACTGGAGCTTGTCCATGTTACATAACCAATGGGATCAGTTGGAGCTTGTCCATGTTACATAACCAATGGGATCAGCTGGTAGCTTGTCCATGTTACATAACCAATGGAATCATCTTGACCATGTTACATAATCAATGGGATCAGCTGGAGCTTGTCCATGTTACATAACCAATGGAATCAGCTTGTCCATGTTACATAACCAATGGAATCAGCTTGTCCATGTTACATAACCAATGGGATCAGCTGGAGCTTGTCCATGTTACATAACCAATGGAATCAGCTTGTCCATGTTACATAACCAATGGGATCAGCTGGTAGCTTGTCCATGTTACATAACCAATGGGATCAGCTGGTAGCTTGTCCATGTTACATAACCAATGGGATCAGCTGGAGCTTGTCCATTTTACATAACCAATGGAATCAGCTGGTAGCTTGTCCATGTTACATAACCAATGGGATCAGCTTGTCCATGTTACATAACCAATGGGATCAGCTTGTCCATGTTACATAACCAATGGAATCAGCTTGTCCATGTTACATAACCAATGGGATCAGCTGGTAGCTTGTCCATGTTACATAGCCAATGGGATCAGCTGGAGCTTGTCCATGTTACATAACCAATGGAATCAGCTTGTCCATGTTACATAACCAATGGGATCAGCTGGTAGCTTGTCCATGTTACATCAACTGGAGCTTGTCCATGTTACATAACCAATGGGATCAGCTTGTCCATGTTACATAACCAATGGAATCAGCTTGTCCATGTTACATAACCAATGGGATCAGCTTGTCCATGTTACATAACCAATGGGATCAGCTTGTCCATGTTACATAACCAATGGGATCAGCTTGTCCATGTTACATAACCAATGGGATCAGCTTGTGCATGTTACATAACCAATGGGATCAGCTGGAGCTTGTCCATGTTACATAACCAATGGAATCAGCTTGTCCATGTTACATAACCAATGGAATCAGCTGGAGCTTGTCCATGTTACATAACCAATGGGATCAGCTGGTAGCTTGTCCATGCTACATAACCAATGGGATCAGCTTGTCCATGTTACATAACCAATGGAATCAGCTTGTCCATGTTACAATACCAATGGGATCAGCTGGAGCTTGTCCATGTTACATAACCAATGGGATCAGCTTGTCCATGTTACATAACCAATGGAATCAGCTTGTCCATGTTACAATACCAATGGGATCAGCTGGTAGCTTGTCCATGTTACATAACCAATGGGATCAGCTGGAGCTTGTCCATGTTACATAACCAATGGAATCAGCGGGTAGCTTGTCCATGTTACATAACCAATGGGATCAGCTGGTAGCTTGTCCATGTTACATCAACTGGGAGCTTGTCCATGTTACATAACCAATGGGATCAGCTGGAGCTTGTCCATGTTACATAACCGATGGAATCAGCTTGTCCATGTTACATAACCAATGGGATCAGCTGGAGCTTGTCCATGTTACATAACCAATGGAATCAGCTTGTCCATGTTACATAACCAATGGGATCAGCTGGAGCATGTCCATGTTACATAACCAATGGAGTCAGCTTGTCCATGTTACATAACCAATGGGATCAGCTGGTAGTTTGTCCATGTTACATAACCAATGGGATCAGCTGGTAGCTTGTCCATGTTACATAACCAATGGGATCAGCTTGTCCATGTTACATAACCAATGGAATCAGCTTGTCCATGTCCATGTTACATAACCAATGGAATCAGCTTGTCCATGTTACATAACCAATGGGATCAGCTGGTAGCTTGTCCATGTTACATAACCAATGGGATCAGCTGGTAGCTTGTCCATGCTACATAACCAATGGGATCAGCTTGTCCATGTTCCATAACCAATGGGATCAGCTTGTCCATGTTACATAACCAATGGAATCAGCTTGTCCATGTTACATAACCAATGGGATCAGCTGGTAGCTTGTCCATGTTACATAACCAATGGGATCAGCTGGAGCTTGTCCATGTTACATAACCAATGGGATCAGCTTTAGCTTGTCCATGTTACATAACCAATGGAATCAGCTGGAGCTTGTCCATGTTACATAACCAATGGGATCAGCTGGAGCTTGTCCATGTTACATAACCAATGGGATCAACTGGAGCTTGTCCATGTTACATAACCAATGGAATCAGCTTGTCCATGTTACATAACCAATGGGATCAGCTGGTAGCTTGTCCATGTTACATAACCAATGGGATCAGCTGGTAGCTTGTCCATGTTACATAATCAATGGGATCAGCTGGAGCTTGTCCATGTTACATAACCAATGGAATCAGCTTGTCCATGTTACATAACCAATGGGATCAGCTGGTAGCTTGTCCATGTTACATAACCAATGGGATCAGCTGGAGCTTGTCCATGTTACATAACCAATGGGATCAGCTTGTCCATGTTACATAACCAATGGAATCAGCTTGTCCATGTTACATAACCAATGGGATCAGCTGGAGCTTGTCCATGTTACATAACCAATGGAATCAGCTTGTCCATGTTACATAACCAATGGGATCAGCTGGTAGCTTGTCCATGTTACATAACCAATGGGATCAGCTGGTAGCTTGTCCATGTTACATAACCCATGGGATCAGCTGGTAGCTTGTCCATGTTACATAACCAATGGGGATCAGCTGGTAGCTTGTCCATGTTGCATAACCAATGGAATCAGCTTGTCCATGTTACATAACCAATGGGATCAGCTGGTAGCTTGTCCATGCTACATAACCAATGGGATCAGCTGGAGCTTGTCCATGTTACATAACCAATGGAATCAGCTTGTCCATGTTACATAACCAATGGAATCAGCTGGAGCTTGTCCATGTTACATAATCAATGGGATCAGCTGGAGCTTGTCCATGTTACATAACCAATGGAATCAGCTTGTCCATGTTACATAACCAATGGAATCAGCTTGTCCATGTTACATAACCAATGGGATCAGCTGGAGCTTGTCCATGTTACTTAACCAATGGAATCAGCTTGTCCATGTTACATAACCAATGGGATCAGCTGGTAGCTTGTCCATGTTACATAACCAATGGGATCAGCTGGTAGCTTGTCCATGTTACATAACCAATGGGATGAGCTGGAGCTTGTCCATTTTACATAACCAATGGAATCAGCTGGTAGCTTGTCCATGTTACATAACCAATGGGATCAGCTTGTCCATGTTACATAACCAATGGGATCAGCTTGTCCATGTTACATAACCAATGGAATCAGCTTGTCCATGTTACATAACCAATGGGATCAGCTGGTAGCTTGTCCATGTTACATAGCCAATGGGATCAGCTGGAGCTTGTCCATGTTACATAACCAATGGAATCAGCTTGTCCATGTTACATAACCAATGGGATCAGCTGGTAGCTTGTCCATGTTACATCAACTGGAGCTTGTCCATGTTACATAACCAATGGGATCAGCTTGTCCATGTTACATAACCAATGGAATCAGCTTGTCCATGTTACATAACCAATGGGATCAGCTTGTCCATGTTACATAACCAATGGGATCAGCTTGTCCATGTTACATAACCAATGGGATCAGCTTGTCCATGTTACATAACCAATGGGATCAGCTTGTGCATGTTACATAACCAATGGGATCAGCTGGAGCTTGTCCATGTTACATAACCAATGGAATCAGCTTGTCCATGTTACATAACCAATGGAATCAGCTGGAGCTTGTCCATGTTACATAACCAATGGGATCAGCTGGTAGCTTGTCCATGCTACATAACCAATGGGATCAGCTTGTCCATGTTACATAACCAATGGAATCAGCTTGTCCATGTTACAATACCAATGGGATCAGCTGGAGCTTGTCCATGTTACATAACCAATGGGATCAGCTTGTCCATGTTACATAACCAATGGAATCAGCTTGTCCATGTTACAATACCAATGGGATCAGCTGGTAGCTTGTCCATGTTACATAACCAATGGGATCAGCTGGAGCTTGTCCATGTTACATAACCAATGGAATCAGCGGGTAGCTTGTCCATGTTACATAACCAATGGGATCAGCTGGTAGCTTGTCCATGTTACATCAACTGGGAGCTTGTCCATGTTACATAACCAATGGGATCAGCTGGAGCTTGTCCATGTTACATAACCGATGGAATCAGCTTGTCCATGTTACATAACCAATGGGATCAGCTGGAGCTTGTCCATGTTACATAACCAATGGAATCAGCTTGTCCATGTTACATAACCAATGGGATCAGCTGGAGCATGTCCATGTTACATAACCAATGGAGTCAGCTTGTCCATGTTACATAACCAATGGGATCAGCTGGTAGTTTGTCCATGTTACATAACCAATGGGATCAGCTGGTAGCTTGTCCATGTTACATAACCAATGGGATCAGCTTGTCCATGTTACATAACCAATGGAATCAGCTTGTCCATGTTACAATACCAATGGGATCAGCTGGAGCATGTCCATGTTACATAACCAATGGAATCAGCTTGTCCATGTTACATAACCAATGGGATCAGCTGGTAGCTTGTCCATGTTACATAACCAATGGGATCAGCTGGTAGCTTGTCCATGCTACATAACCAATGGGATCAGCTTGTCCATGTTACATAACCAATGGGATCAGCTTGTCCATGTTACATAACCAATGGAATCAGCTTGTCCATGTTACATAACCAATGGGATCAGCTGGTAGCTTGTCCATGTTACATAACCAATGGGATCAGCTGGAGCTTGTCCATGTTACATAACCAATGGGATCAGCTTTAGCTTGTCCATGTTACATAACCAATGGAATCAGCTGGAGCTTGTCCATGTTACATAACCAATGGGATCAGCTGGAGCTTGTCCATGTTACATAACCAATGGGATCAACTGGAGCTTGTCCATGTTACATAACCAATGGAATCAGCTTGTCCATGTTACATAACCAATGGGATCAGCTGGTAGCTTGTCCATGTTACATAACCAATGGGATCAGCTGGTAGCTTGTCCATGTTACATAATCAATGGGATCAGCTGGAGCTTGTCCATGTTACATAACCAATGGAATCAGCTTGTCCATGTTACATAACCAATGGGATCAGCTGGTAGCTTGTCCATGTTACATAACCAATGGGATCAGCTGGAGCTTGTCCATGTTACATAACCAATGGGATCAGCTTGTCCATGTTACATAACCAATGGAATCAGCTTGTCCATGTTACATAACCAATGGGATCAGCTGGAGCTTGTCCATGTTACATAACCAATGGAATCAGCTTGTCCATGTTACATAACCAATGGGATCAGCTGGTAGCTTGTCCATGTTACATAACCAATGGGATCAGCTGGTAGCTTGTCCATGTTACATAACCCATGGGATCAGCTGGTAGCTTGTCCATGTTACATAACCAATGGGGATCAGCTGGTAGCTTGTCCATGTTGCATAACCAATGGAATCAGCTTGTCCATGTTACATAACCAATGGGATCAGCTGGTAGCTTGTCCATGCTACATAACCAATGGGATCAGCTGGAGCTTGTCCATGTTACATAACCAATGGAATCAGCTTGTCCATGTTACATAACCAATGGAATCAGCTGGAGCTTGTCCATGTTACATAACCAATGGGATCAGCTGGTAGCTTGTCCATGTTACATAACCAATGGAATCAGCTTGTCCATGTTACATAACCAACAAAAGATGGTGAGTATGTTGCTGATGTTATTTTTGTTTGAGATGTAGGGCCTGCTCTCTCAGTGATGACATTTTGTTGTGATCATCGGTCACTGGCTTGCTCTATCCAAATGGTGCAACCCCTGTTGGTGGCATGTGCACCTGCTCAGTCCGCACCGTCCTTGATTTTTTTGCACTTAGGCCTCTCCTTCTTCTACTGTTGGGAGAAGGAGGGGAGCAGGCCATACTATTGGGAGAAGGAGGAGAGCAGGCCCTACTGTCGGGAGAAGGAGGGGAGCAGGCTCTACTGTTGGGAGAAGGAGGGGAGCAGGGCCTACAGTCGGGAGACGGAGGGGAGCAGGGCCTACTACCTGGAGAAGGAGGGGAGCAGGACCTACTACCTGGAGAAGAAGGGGAGCAGGACCTACTACCTGGAGAAGAAGGGGAGCCGGTCCTACTACCTGGAGAAGAAGGGGAGCAGGACCTACTACCTGGAGAAGGAGGGGAGCAGGACCTACTACCTGGAGAAGGAGGGGAGCAAGATCTACTACCTGGAGAAGAAGGGGAGCAGGACCCTACTACCTGGAGAAGAAGGGGAGCAGGCCCTACTACCTGGAGAAGGAGGGGAGCAGGACCCTACTACCTGGAGAAGAAGGGGAGCAGGACCTACTACCTGGAGAAGGAGGGGAGCAGGACCTACAGTCGGAGGAAGGAGGGGAGCAGGACCTACTACCTGGAGAAGGAGGGGAGCAGGACCTACAGTCGGAGGAAGGAGGGGAGCAGGACCTACTACCTGGAGAAGGAGGGTCCAGACCCTTCCAGATCCGCCAGTCTGCCAGACCCTTCCAGATCCGCCAGTCTGCCAGACCCTTCCAGATCCGCCAGTCTGCCAGACTCTTCCAGATCCGCCAGTCAGCCAGACTCTTCCAGATCCGCCAGTCAGCCAGGATCTGCCAGAGCCTTCCTCCTCTCCTGTGCTGTCGGAGTCTGAAGAGCCCCTCTGTCCCGAGCTGCCCCTCTGTCCCGAGCTGCCCCTTTGTCCCGAGCTGCCCCTTTGTCCCGAGCTGCCCCTTTGTCCCGAGCTGCCCCTTTGTCCCGAGCTGCCCCTTTGTCCCGAGCTGCCCCTCTGTCCCGAGCTGCCCCTCTGTCCCGAGCTGCCCCTCTGTCCCGTGTTATTAAGTAGGGTTGCCGTGGCTAGGAGGTCACGGAAGCGGACAAGGTGGGGGAAGACTACGGTGAAGTGGGGGCCACGTCCAGCACCAGAGCCGCCACCGCGGACAGATGCCCACCCAGACCCTCCCCTATAGGTTCAGGTTTTGCGGCCGGAGTCCGCACCTTGGGGGGGGGGGTACTGTCACACCCTGACCATAGTTTACTTTGTATATTTCTATGTTTTGGTTGGTCAGGGTGTGATCTGAGTGGGCATTCTATGTTTCATGTCTAGTTTGTCTATTTCTATGTCTGGCCTGATATGGTTCTCAATCAGAGGCAGGTGTTAGTCATTGTCTCTGATTGGGAACCATATTTAGGTAGCCTGGGTTTCACTGTGTGTTTGTGGGTGATTGTTCCTGTCTCTGTGTTTGCACCAGATAGGGCTGTTTCGGTTTTCGTTACGTTTCCACGTTTGTTGTTTTTGTATTGATTCGTGTTTTACGTTTGTTGATTAAACATGGGATCGCAATCTACACGTCGCATTTTGGTCCGACTCTCCTTCACCACAAGAGAACCGTTACATTTACACACCTGGATTGTACAACATTTGTCCATCTTTCCTTAAACAATTCTACAAGCTCTGTCAGATTGGTTGTTGACCATTTACAGATCTTGCTAGAGATTTTCATGTAGATTTACGTGAAAACTGTAACTCGGCCACTAAGGAACATTCACTGTCTTGGTAAGCTACTGCAGTGTGGATTTGGCCTTGTGTTTTCGGTTATTGTCCTGCTGAAAGGTGAATCTGTCTCCCAGTGTGTAACGTCTGCTTCCAGCTCTCACTCTTAAACACGTTGATCCCCTGAATTCTAATCACCTGTATGTCATTATCACCCACTATTTAGTTCAGTTCTTTGCACCCCATCATTGTATTTTGGGAGCGCTGTTTTTCCCCCGTGATTTAATCCTCCTGTGTTTGATAGTTTTGGCCTGCCTCACTAACGACGCTTTTTGACTATTTGCCTGTACTGTTTCCTATTTCCTGTTACCAACCTATTGCCTGATCTCCCGGACTACGTTACAAGCATTTCCCTGCCTGTACCGTTGCCTTGTTGGACCCCCTGTGTATGACCTTCTTCCTGCCCCTGAACCCAGCTATCTGCCTCCTCCTGTGGTTCTTTCCAAATAAACACCTGCTGCGCCCTGCGCTGGAAACCAGCTCTCTGTCTCCCATCATGTTCATTACACAGTGTTTGGTTGAAAGCAGACTAAACCAGGTTTTCCTCTAGGATTTGGCCTGTGCTTAGCTCTATTCCGTTTTTTATCCTGAATAACTCACCAGGCCTTAACGACGACAAGCATACCCATAACATGATGCAGCCACCACTATGCTTGAAAATATGAAGAGTGGTACTCAGGAATGTGTTGTATTGGATTTGCCCAAAACATAACACTTTGTATTCAGGGCAAAAAGTGAATTGCTTTGACACATTTTTTGCAGTAGTGTTGCAAACAGGAATATGTTTTTATTTTATACAGGCTTCCTTCTTTTCACTCTGTCAATTAGGTGGTATTTGTGGAGTAACTACAATGTTGATACACCATCCATAGTGTAATGAATAACTTCACTATGCTCAATGGGATATTCAGCATCAGATGTTTTGACCCATCTACCAATAGGTGCCCTTTAGGCATTTGAAAACCTCCATGTGTCTTTGTGGTTGAATCTGCGTTTGAAATTCACTGCTCTACTGAGGGACCTTACAGATAAATGAATGTGTGGGGTACAGAGATGAGGTAGTCATTCAAAAATCATATTAAACACTATTATTTAACACGGAATCCATGCAATTTATTATTTGATTTGTTAAGCAAACTGTTACCCGTGAATGTATTTAGGCTTTTTAATAGCAATGGGGTTTAAATACTTATTGACTCAAGACATTTCAGCTTTTCATTTTTAATGAATTTAAAAAATATATATATAATAATTCCACTTTGACAATATGGGGTATTAATCAGTTTTACATTCAGGCTGTAACACATTCAAATGTGGGAAAAGTTAAGGGGTGTGAATACTTTCTGAAGGCACTGTATATGTATGAATAGCATAGCGCCTCAGTCAAATAATATTACTAAAAAATATTCATATTCATGAAATCACAAGTACAATATTGCAAAACACAGCTTAGCCTTTTGTTAATCCGTCGTCTCAGATTTTGAAATGATGCTTTACAGCGAAAGCAATCCAAGCGTTTGTGTAAGTTTGTCGATTGCATAACAAAACATTATGTACACTAAGCATTAAGTAGCTAGGTCATGAAAATCAGAAAAGCAATCAAATTAATTGTTTACCTTTGATCTTTGGATGTTTTCACTCACGAGACTCCCATTTACACAACAAATGTTCCTTTTGTCCCATAAAGATGATTTTTATATCTAAACGCGACAAACAAACGGATTATTATGTTCAGAACTCCACAGGAAAGAGCGGTCACGACAACGCAGACAAATTCCAAATAATATCCATAATGTCCACAGAAACATGTCAAACGTTTTTTCTAATCAATCCTCAGGTTGTTTTTTAAAATATATATTCGATAATATATCAACCGTGAGTGTAGGTTTTTCAATAGGACCGGGAGAAACAATGGCTGCTTTACTCTGTAGCGCAAAACTCACTCTCAGAAACCCCACCTATCCACTTACGCTCATTTTTCAATATGAAACTATGTCTAAAGACTGTTGACACCTTAGGGAAGCCATAGAAAATGGAATCTGGTTGATATCACTTTAAATGGAGGATAGGCATGCATAGGAACAGAGAGGTTTCAAAATAAGAGGCACTTCCTGATTGGATTTTCCTCAGGTTTTCGCCTGCAATATCAGTTCTGTCACAGACAATATCTTGACAGTTTTGAAAACTTTAGATTTCTTTAGTTTTCTATCCTAATCTGACAATTATATGCATATTCTAGTTTCTGGGGCTGAGAAATAGGCAGTTTCAAATGGGTACATTTGAAAAACGAAAATACTGCCCCCTACACGCATAAGGTTAAGATGGGCAAAAGAACACAGACACTGGACAGAGGAACTCTACCTTGTATTTATATCAACCATCTGATTACAGTGAAGAGCTCTGTTCTGGGACAGCTGCAGCTTAACTAGGTATTTCCTTGCAGCACTTCACCACATGACTGGACTAAATTAGAGGCTGCAGGACTTGCTTTTCGGGGTGTGGTGTCAACAAAAGCAGAGCATCTCTTTATTAAGGACAGACCTCCCCCCATCTTTACACCCATTAAATCTATATGTTTTGACTATGACAGTTTACAATCTAAGGTAACACCAAGTAATTTAGTCTCACTTGTTCAACAGCCACACCATTCATTACCAGATTCAGCTGAGGTCTAGAACTTAAGAAATTATTTGTACCAAATACACTGCTCTTAGTTTTAGAGATGTTCAAGACCAGTTTATTATTGGCCACCCATTCCAAAACAGACTGTCACTCTTTGTTAAGGGTTTCAGTGACTTCATTAGCTGTGGTTGCTGTTGTGTATATGGTTGAATCATCAGCATACATGGACTCACATGCTTTGTTTATTGTCAGGTCATTGGTAAAAATAGAAAAGAGTAGAGGGCATAAAGAGCTGCCCTGCGGTACACCACACTTTACATGTTTTACATTAGAGAAGATTCCATTAAAGAAAGCTTTCATTAGATAGATAGCACTGGCTCCACGATATGGCAGAGGTTAAATAGCCATAACACATTTTCTCAACAACAGGTTATGGTCAATATATTCAAAGGCGGCACTGAAATCTAACAGTACAGCTCCCACAGTCTTCTTATTATCAATTATCACAAAAAAATAATTTTTAAATTTTTTAATGTATTATTTTGTACATTATTAGCCTAAGAAATGGGTCGTGTTATTACGTATAACGTACATTACGATTAACAGCCGAGAAGAACTATTGGATATCAGTGGCGATAACTCACCACCAGCATTACGCCCTGGAATACGACTTTCCCGAACCAGATGCTTTGTTCGCACCCTCCAGGGCAATTGAATCCCAAAACAACGCCGGCGAGGGAAGACGAGAGAGACGGAGAGGGTAGAGAGAGAGAGGAGAGGTATTCGGAGTGGACTTCTAGTCCGACTTAGGAGGTGCGCACACCACACACCGCTTCCAAGTATATTATTCGCTTATGTTCAGTCTCTGGATAATGAAGTTGATGAGCTCAGGGCGAGGATCTCTTTGCATGAGAGACAGGGATGTCTACACTATGTTTCACAAAACATCTCGAGATATACTGCCCGAGTCAGTCCAGCCAGTTGGGTTTCTCAGTTCATCAGTTCATCACGCAGATAAATATCTCTCTGGGAAGAAATGCGAGGGTGTATGTTTCATGATTAACGACTCATGTGGTGATTGTGATAACATACAGGAACTCAAGTAGTTTCATTCACCTGACATAGAATACCTCACAATGAAATGCTGACCGTATCACCTCCCAAGAGAATTCTCTTCAGTTATAGTCACAGCTGTGCATATCCCCCCTCAAGCCGATACCACGACGGCCCTTCAAAGAACTTCACTGGACTTTATGCAAACTGGAAACCATATATCATGAGGCTGCATTTATTGTAGCTGGGGATTTTAACAAAGCAAATTTGAGGAAAATGCTACCGAGTTCTATCAACACATCGACTGTAATAATCTCGGTGCTAAAACACTCGACCACTGTTACCGGGACAACAAGAACCTCCCCCGCCCTCCTTTCGGCAAAACTGACCACGACTCCATTTTGCTCCTCCTATAGGCAGAAACTCAAACAAGAAGTGCCCATTGCTAAGGACAATTGTATTTGTATTTGGTTAAACACCATTTTTTCCAGCAGTTTGCTTAGAGCTGGCAGCAAGCTGATAGGTCTACTGTCAGAACCAGTAAAGGGGTAGCAATGACTTTGGCTTCCTTTCAGGCCTGAGGACAAAGACTTTCCTCTAGACTAAGATTAAAGATATGATAGATAGGAGTGGCTATAGAGTCAGCCACCATCCTCAGCAGCTTTCCATCTAAGTTGTCAATGCCAGGAGGTTTGCCATTATTGATCGATAACAATAATTTTTCCACCTCTCCCACACTAGCTTTACAAAATTTTAACGTGCGATTTTGTGCTCTTCTCGTTGTCTCATATTCTCCCTGTCTGAGTCCCCTTGTCCATTTAGTGAACCACTAAAACACACACACACACCGATATCAACATCTGAGCTCTACATTTCTGTTCAACAGCGTTGGAGCCAGGCTGTAACAGATGTGAAGACATCCACCACAGAGTGTAGCACACAAACCTGTTTTCTACAGCAGCAGAGCTAAGCAGAGGAAGCGTTCGTTAGTATTGTAAAGAAGCAATGTTTGTGTGTTGTGTCTGTCTGTGTGACATAAAGACAGACAGACGGACAGAGAGACAGAGAGAGAGACCAACAGGAGAGAGACAGACCAACAGGAGAGATACAGACCAACAGGAGAGAGACAGACCAACAGGAGAGAGACAGACCAACAGGAGAGAGACAGACCAACAGGAGAGAGACAGACCAACAGGAGAGAGAGACCAACAGGAGAGAGAGAGAGACCAACAGGAGAGAGAGAGAGACCCTCAGGAGAGAGAGAGACCAACAGGAGAGACACAGACCAACAGGAGAGAGAGAGAGATCAACAGGAGAGAGATACCAACCAGAGAGAGAGAGACCAACAGGGGAGAGAGAGACCAACAGGAAAGAGAGAGACAGAGACCAGCAGGAGAGAGACAGACTAACAAGGAGAGAGACAGACCAACAGGAGAGAGAGAGACAGACCAACAGGAGCGAGAGAGACAGACCAACAGGTGAGAGAGAGACCAACAGGAGAGAGAGAGACCAACAGGAAAGCGAGAGAGACCAACAGAGGAGAGAGAGAGAGAGACCAACAGGAGAGAGAGACCAACAGGAAGAGAGACCAACAGGAGAGAGAGAGCCCAACAGGAGAGAGAGACCAACAGGAGAAAGAGAGAAACCAACAGGAGATTGTGTGACTGACATGAGACACACAGACGTACAGATAGACGAATGACAGTCAGAGGAATGAGACAGATGGAGGGATGTTCTAGCCCACCGCACCAAAGGAAGGAGCTAAAAAGAGAAAAGAGAGCCAAATGAGAGAGAGAGTGAGAGAGAGAGAGAGAGAGAGAGACAAAGACCAACAGGAGAGAGACAGAGACCGACAGTAGAGAGACAGAGACCAACAGTAGAGAGACAGAGACCAACAGGAGAGAGAGAGAGAGAGAGACCGACAGGAAGGAGAGAGAGAGAGAGATACAGGGACAGAGAAAGAGAGAGAAAGGTGGGGGGAGAGAGAGATACAGAGACAGAGAGAGAAAGTTGAGGAGAGAGAGAGACAGAGAGGGAAAGGTGGGTAGAGAGAGAGAGACAGAAAGAGAGAAAGGTGGGGAGAGATAGAGAGAGAGAAAGGTCTAGAGAGAGAGAGAGAGGAAGGTGGGGAGAGAGAGAAAGGTGGGTAGAGAGAGAGAGAGAGAGAGAGAGAGAGAGAGAGAGAGAAAGGTGCGGAGAGAGAGACAGAGAGAGAGAGGAAGGTGGGGAGAGAGAGAGAGAGAAAGAGAGGAAGGTGGGAGAGAGAGAGAGAGAAGGTGGGAGAGAGAGAGAGAGAAAGGTAGGGAGAGAGACAGAGAGAGAGAGAAAGGTGCAGAGAGAGAGAGAGGAAGGTGGGGAGAGAGAGAGAGAGAAAGGTGCGGAGAGGGAGAGGGAGAGACAGAGAGAGAGGAAGGTGGGGAGAGAGAGAGAGAGGAAGGTGGGGGGGGAGAGAGAGACAGAGAGAGAGGAAGGTGGGGAGAGAGAGGGAGACAGAGAGTGGAAGGTGGGGAGAGAGAGAGAGAGAGAGAGAGAGAGAGAGAGAGAGAGAGAGGAAGGTGGGGAGAGAGGGACAGAGAGAGAGGAAGGTGGGGAAAGAGAGAGACAGAGAGAGAAAGGTGGGGAGAGAGAGGGAGACAGAGAGAGAAAGGTGGGGAGACAGAGAGGAAGGTGGGGAGAGAGAGAGACAGAGAGAGAGGAAGGTGGGGAGAGAGAGAGAGACAGAGAGAGAGAAAGGTGCGGAGAGAGAGAGAGATGAAGGTGGGGAGAGAGAGAGAGAGAGACAGAGAGAGAGAGAGAGAGAGAGAGAGAGAGAGAGACAGAGAATGCTCTGTCTTTCCTCTGACCTGGTTCCAGTTAAACAGCCTACTTCAGAGTATGTAACCATACCTCTCTGTATTTATAGAGTACTGTGTGTGGTGTAGCATACATAGCATGAGGACACACAAACACACACACACACACACGCACACACACACACACACACACACACACACAGCATCGGTGGGTATGAAACTCGATACAGTAGAATAGCACCACATTATTCACCCATTCAGACAGGATTGCAACAGTTTATATATGACTGCATGGACTGTAGTCCAGTGACATATCTCTATCACTCTCCTCTCCTCTCCTCTCCTCTCCTCTCCTCTCCTCTCCTCTCCTCTCCTCTCCTCTCCTCTCCTCTCCTCTCCTCTCCTCTCCTCTCCTCTCCTCTCCTCTCCTCTCCTCTCCTCTCCTCTCCTCTCCTCTCCTCTCCTCTCCTCTCCTCTCCTCTCCTCTCGCCTCCTCTCCTCTCCTCTGTTCTCCTCTGTTCTCCTCTGTTCTCCTCTGTTCTCCACCTCTCCTCTCCTCCTCTCCTCTGTTCTCCACCTCTCCTCTCCGCTGTTCTGTTATCCTCTCCTCTCCGCTGTTCTGTTATCCTCTCCTCTCCTCTCTTCCATTCTCCTCTCCTCTCCGCTGTTCTGTTATCCTCTCCTCTCCGCTGTTCTGTTATCCTCTCCTCTCGTCTCTTCCATTCTCCTCTCCTCTCCGCTGTTCTGTTATCCTCTCCTCTCCTCTCTTCCATTCTCCTCTCCTCTCCTCTGTTCTCCTCCTGTCCTCTGTTCTGTTATCCTCCTCTCCTCTGTTCTCCTCCTCCCCTCTCCTGTTCTGTTCTCCTCTCCTCTGTTCTCCTCCTCCCCTCTCCTGTTCTGTTCTCCTCTCCTCTGTTCTCCTCCTCTCCTGTCCTCTGTTCTGTTATCCTCCTCCCTCTGTTCTCCTCTTCTCCTCTCCTCTGTTCTGTTATCCTCCTCTCCTCTGTTCTCCTCCTCTCCTCTGTTCTGTTGTCCTTCTCTCCTCTGCTCCGTTCTCCTCCTCTCCTCTCCTCTGTTCTGTTATCCTCCTTTCCTCTGTTCTGTTCTCCTCCTCTCCTCTCCTCTGTTCTGTTCTCCTCCTCTCCCTTCCTCTGTTCTGTTATCATCTCCTCTGTTCTGTTCTCCTCCTCTCCTCTGTTCTGTTCTCCACCTCTCCTCTGTTCTCCTCCTCTCCTCTCCTCTGTTCTGTTCTCCTTCTCTCCTCTGCTCCGTTCTCCTCCTCTCCTCTCCTCTGTTCTGTTATCCTCTTTTCCTCTGTTCTGTTCTCCTCCTCTCCTCTCCTCTGTTCTGGTCTCCTCCTCTCCTTTCCTCTCCTCTGTTATCATCTCCTCTGTTCTGTTCTCCTCCTCTCCTCTCCTCTGTTCTGTTCTCCTCTCCTCTCCTCTCCTCTCCTCTCCTCTCCTCTGTTCTCCTCCTCTCCTCTCCTCTGTTCTGTTATCCTCCTCTCCTCTCCTCTGTTCTGTTCTCCTCCTCTCCTCTCCTCTGTTCTGTTACCCTCCTCTCCTCTGTTTCTGTTCTCCTCCTCTCCTCTGTTCTCCTCCTCTCCTCTCCTCTGTTCTGTTCTCCTCCTCTCCTCTCCTCTGTTCTGTTCTCCTCCTCTCCTTTCCTCTGTTCTGTTCTCCTCCTCTCCTCTTCCTCTGTTCTGTTCTCCTCCTCTCCTCTCCTCTGTTCTGTTCTCCTCCTCTCCTCTCCTCTGTTCTGTTCTCCCTCATCTCCTCTCCTCTGTTCTGTTCTCCTCCTCCTCTCCTCTGTTCTGTTTCTCCCTCCTCTCCTCTGTTCTGTTCTCCTCCTCTCCTCTCCTCTGTTCTGTTCTCCTCCTCTCCTCTCCTCTGTTCTGTTCTCCTCCTCTCCTCTCCTCTGTTCTGTTCTCCTCCTCTCCTCTCCTTTGTTATGTTTCCCTCCTGTCCTTTCTTCTGTTCCTCCCTCCAGGGAAAGGATGTGCTTTTTCTAAGTCCCTCTATCTCTCTAAATCCATTCTCTCAGACATGTACTGTAGCTAACTTTCTCACTGACTCTTACCCTCTTTCTGTCTCAGACTGTCTCTCTTTCACAGCCCCTTTTCTCGCTCCCTCTCTTTCTTAGTACTTCTCCCCTATCCCTTAATGTACTTATGTACCTGTAGGATGTACCAGACTATACCCTGTAGGATGTACCATACCATACCCTGTAGGATGTACCATACTATACCCTGTAGGATGTACCATACCCTGTAGGATGTACCAGACTATACCCTGTAGGATGTAGCAGACCATACCCTGTAGGATGTACCATACCATACCCTGTAGGATGTACCAGACTATACCCTGTAGGATGTACCAGACTATACCCTGTAGGATGTACCAGACTATACCCTGTAGGATGTACCAGACTATACCCTGTAGGATGTACCAGACTATACCCTGTAGGAAGTACCAGACTATACCCTGTAGGATGTACCATACCATACCCTGTAGGATGTACCAGACCATACCCTGTAGGATGTACCAGACCATGCCCTGTAGGATGTACCAGACTATACCCTGTAGGATGTACCATACCCTGTAGGATGTACCATACCCTGTAGGATGTACCAGACCATACCCTGTAGGATGTACCAGACTATACCCTGTAGGATGTACCAGACTATACCCTGTAGGATGTACCAGACTATACCCTGTAGGATGTACCTGACCATATCCTGTAGGATGTACCAGACCATACCCTGTCCTGTAGGATGTACCAGACCATACCTGTAGGATGTACCAGACTATACCCTGTAGGATGTACCAGACTATACCCTGTAGGATGTACCAGACTATACCCTGTAGGATGTACCAGACTATACCCTGTAGGATGTACCAGACTATACCCTGTAGGAAGTACCAGACTATACCCTGTAGGATGTACCATACCATACCCTGTAGGATGTACCAGACCATACCCTGTAGGATGTACCAGACCATGCCCTGTAGGATGTACCAGACCATACCCTGTAGGATGTACCAGACCATACCCTGTAGGATGTACCAGACCATACCCAGTAGGATGTACCAGACCATACCCTGTAGGATGTACCAGACTATACCCTGTAGGATGTACCAGAATATACCCTATAGGATGTACCAGATTATACCCTGTAGGATGTACCTGACCATATCCTGTAGGATGTACCAGACCATACCCTGTCCTGTAGGATGTACCATACCCTGCCCTGTAGGATGTACCATACCCTGCCCTGTAGGATGTACCAGACCATACCATGCCCTGTAGATGTACCAGACCATACCCTGTAGGATGTACCAGACTATACCCTGTAGGATGTACCAGACTATACCCTGTAGGATGTAGCAGACCATACCCTGTAGGATGTACCAGACCATACCCTGTAGGATCTACCAGACTATACCCTGTAGGATGTAGCAGACTATACCCTGTAGGATGTACCAGACCATATCCTGTAGGATGTACCAGACCATACCCTGTAGGATGTACCATACCCTGCCCTGTAGGATGTACCAGACCATACCATGCCCTGTAGGATGTACCAGACCATACCCTGTAGGATGTACCAGACCATATCCTGTAGGATGTACCAGACCATGCCCTGTAGGATGTACCAGACCATACCCTGTAGGATGTACCAGACCATACCCTGTAGGATGTACCAGACCATAACCCTGTAGGATGTACCATACCATGCCCTGTAGGATGTACCATACCATACCATGCCCTGTAGGATGTACCAGACCATACCCTGTAGGATGTACCAGACCATACCCTATACGATGTACCAGACCGTATCATGTAGGATGTACCAGACCATACCCTGTAGGATGTACCAGACCATACCCTGTAGGATGTACCAGACCATACCTGTAGGATGTACCAGACTATACCCTGTAGGATATAGCATACCATACCCTGTCCTGTAGGATGTACCATACCATACCCTGTAGGATGTACCAGACCATACCCTGCCCTGTAGGATGTACCAGACCATATCCTGTAGGATGTACCAGACCATACCCTGTAGGATGTACCAGATCATACCCTGCCCTGTAGGATGTACCAGACCATACCCTGTAGGATGTACCAGACCATACCCTGTAGGATGTACCAGACTATACCCTGTAGGAATAGAATACCATACCCTGTCCTGTAGGATGTACCAGACCATACCCTGTCCTGTAGGATATACCAGACCATATCCTGTAGGATGTACCATACCCTGTAGGATGTACCAGACCATACCCTGTAGGATGTACCAGACCATACCCTGTAGGATGTATCAGACCATACCCTGTAGAATGTACCAGACCATACCCTGTAGGATGTACCAGACCATATCCTGTAGGATGTACCAGACCATACCCTGTAGGATGTACCAGACCATACCCTGCCCTGTAGGATGTACCAGACCATACCCTGTAGGATGTACCAGACCATACCCTGTAGGATGTACCATACCCTGCCCTGTAGGATGTACCATACCCTGCCCTATAGGATGTACCAGACCATCTCCTGTAGGATGTACCATACCCTGTAGGATGTACCAGACCATACCCTGTAGGATGTACCAGACCATACCCTGTAGGATGTACCAGACCATACCCTGTAGGATGTACCAGACCATACCCTGTAGGATGTACCAGACCATACCCTGCCCTGTAGGATGTACCAGACCATACCCTGTAGGATGTACCAGACCATACCCTGCCCTGTAGGATGTACCCAGACCATACCCTGTAGGATGTACCAGACCATACCCTGTAGGATGTACCATACCCCTGCCCTGTAGGATGTACCAGACCAAACCATGCCCTGTAGGATGTACCAGACCATACCCTGTAGGATGTACCAGACTATACCCTGTAGGATGTACCATACCCTGCCCTGTAGGATGTACCAGACCATTCCATGCCCTGTAGGATGTACAAGACCATACCCTGTAGGATGTACCAGACTATACCCTGTAGGATGTGACAGACCATACCCTGTAGGATGTACCAGACCATACCCTGTAGGATGTACCAGACCATACCCTGTAGGATGTACCAGACCATACTCTGTAGGATGTACCAGACAATACCCTGTAGGATGTACCAGACCATATCCTGTAGGATGTACCAGACCATACCCTGTAGGATGTACCAGACCATATCCTGTAGGATGTACCAGACCATACCCTGTAGGATGTACCAGACCATACCCTGTAGGATGTACCAGACCATACCCTGTCCTGTAGGATGTACCAGAACCATACCCTGTAGGATGTACCAGGCCATACCCTGTCCTGTAGGATGCCACCAGACCATACCCTGTAGGATGTACCAGACCATACCCTGTCCTGTAGGATGTACCAGACCATATCCTGTCCTGTAGGATGTACCAGACCATACCCTCCGAACTCTTCAGTGGTGTACTGATCCACCGTGTCTGTAGGGTGTACCAGATCGTTTCTGTAGGGTGTACCAGACTGTGTCTGTAGGGTGTACCAGACCATACCCTCCGAACTCTTCAGTGGTGTACTGATCCACCGTGTCTGTAGGGTGTACCAGACCGTGTCTGTAGGGTGTACCAGACCGTGTAGACCGTGTCTGTAGGGTGTACCAGACCGTGTGTGTAGGGTGTACCAGACCGTGTCTGTAGGGTGTACCAGACTGTGTCTGTAGGGTGTACCAGACCGTGTCTGTAGGGTGTACCAGACCGTGTCTGTTGGGTGTACCAGGACCGTGTAGACCGTGTCTGTAGGGTGTACCAGACCGTGTCTGTAGGGTGTACCAGACCGTGTCTGTAGGGTGTACCAGACAGTGTCTGTAGGGTGTACCAGACTGTGTCTGTAGGGTGTACCAGACCGTGTCTGTAGGGTGTACCAGACCGTGTCTGTAGGGTGTACCAGACTGTGTCTGTAGGTGTACCAGACCGTGTCTATAGGGTGTACCAGACCGTGTAGACCGTGTCTGTAGGGTGTACCAGACCATACCCTGTAGGATGTACCAGGCCATACCCTGTCCTGTAGGATGCACCAGACCATACCCTGTAGGATGTACCAACCATACCCTGTCCTGTAGGATGTACCAGACCATATCCTGTCCTGTAGGATGGTACCAGACCATACCCTCCGAACTCTTCAGTGGTGTACTGATCCACCGTGTCTGTAGGGTGTACCAGATCGTTTCTGTAGGGTGTACCAGACTGTGTCTGTAGGGTGTACCAGACCATACCCCTCCGAACTCTTCAGTGGTGTACTGATCCACCGTGTCTGTAGGGTGTACCAGACCGTGTCTGTAGGGTGTACCAGACCGTGTAGACCGTGTCTGTAGGGTGTACCAGACCGTGTGTGTAGGGTGTACCAGACCGTGTCTGTAGGGTGTACCAGACTGTGTCTGTAGGGTGTACCAGACCGTGTCTGTAGGGTGTACCAGACCGTGTCTGTTGGGTGTACCAGACCGTGTAGACCGTGTCTGTAGGGTGTACCAGACCGTGTCTGTAGGGTGTACCGACCGTGTCTGTAGGGTGTACCAGACCGTGTAGACCGTGTCTGTAGGGTGTACCAGACCGTGTCTGTAGGGTGGTACCAGACCGTGTCTGTAGGGTGTACCAGACAGTGTCTGTAGGGTGTACCAGACTGTGTCTGTAGGGTGTACCAGACCGTGTCTGTAGGGTGTACCAGACCGTGTCCTGTAGGGTGTACCAGACCTGTGTCTGTAGGGTGTACCAGACGTGTCTGTAGGGTGCAGACCGTGTAGACCCGTGTCTGTAGGGTGTACCAGACCGTGTCTGTAGGGTGTACCAGACCGTGTCTGTAGGGTGTACCAGACCGTGTCTGTAGGGTGTACCAGACCGTGTAGACCGTGTCTGTAGGTTGTACCAAACCGTTTCTGTAGGGTGTACCAGACTGTGTCTGTAGGGTGTACCAGACTGTGTCTGTAGGGTGTACCAGACCGTGTAGGACCGTGTCTGTAGGGTGTACCAGACCGTTTCTGTAGGGTGTACCAGACTGTGTCTGTTAGGGTGTACTAGACCGTGTCTGTAGGTGTACCAGACGTGTAGACCGTGTCTGTAGGGTGTACCAGACCGTTTCTGTAGGGTGTACCAGACTGTGTCTGTAGGGTGTACTAGACCGTGTCTGTAGGGTGTACCAGACCGTGTAGACCGTGTCTGTAGGGTGTACCAGACCGTGTAGACCGTGTCTGTAGGGTGTACCAGACCGTGTCTGTAGGGTGTACCAGACTGTGTCTGTAGGGTGTACTAGACCGTGTCTGTAGGGTGTACCAGACCGTGTCTGTAGGGTGTACCAGACTGTGTCTGTAGGGTGTACCAGACCGTGTCTGTAGGTGTACCAGAACGTGTAGACCGTGTCTGTAGGGTGTACCAGACCGTGTCTGTAGGGTGTACCAGACCGTGTCTGTAGGGTGTACCAGACCGTGTCTGTAGGGTGTACCAGACCGTGTCTGTAGGGTTGTACCAGACCATGTCTGTAGGGTGTACCAGACCGTGTCTGTAGGGTGTACCAGACCGGTCTGTAGGGTGTACCAGACCGTGTCTGTAGGGTGTACCAGACCGTGTCTGTAGGGTGTACCAGACCGTGTCTGTAGGGTGTACCAGACCATGTCTATAGGGTGTACCAGACCGTGTCTGTAGGGTGTACCAGACCGTGTCTATAGGGTGTACCAGACCCTGTCTGTAGGGTGTACCAGACCATGTCTGTAGGGTGTACCAGACCGTGTCTGTAGGGTGTACCAGACCGTGTCTATAGGGTGTACCATACCGTGTCTGTAGGGTGTACCAGACCGTGTCTATAGGGTGTACCAGACCGTGTCTGTAGGGTGTACCAGACCATGTCTATAGGGTGTACCAGACCGTGTCTGTAGGGTGTACCAGACCGTGTCTGTAGGGTGTACCAGACCATACCCTGTAGGATGTACCAGACCATACCCTGCCCTGTAGGATGTACCAGACCATACCCTGTAGGATGTACCATACCATACCCTGTAGGATGTACCATACCCTGCCCTGTAGGATGTACCATACCCTGCCCTGTAGGATTACCAGACCATATCCTGTAGGATGTACCATACCCTGTAGGATGTACCAGACCATACCCTGTAGGATGTACCAGACCATACCCTGTAGGATGTACCAGACCATACCCTGTAGGATGTACCAGACCATACCCTGTAGGATGTACCAGACCATACCCTGTAGTATGTACCAGACCATACCCTGTAGGATGTACCAGACCATACCCTGTAGGATGTACCAGACCATACCCTGCCCTGTAGGATGTACCAGACCATACCCTGTAGGATGTACCAGGCCATACCCTGTCCTGTAGGATGTACCAGGCCATACCCTGTCCTGTAGGATGCACCAGACCATACCCTGTAGGATGTACCAGACCATACCCTGTCCTGTAGGATGTACCAGACCATATCCTGTCCTGTAGGATGTACCAGACCATACCCTCCGAACTCTTCAGTGGTGTACTGATCCACCGTGTCTGTAGGGTGTACCAGATCGTGTGTGTAGGGTGTACCAGACTGTGTCTGTAGGGTGTACCAGACCATACCCTCCGAACTCTTCAGTGGTGTACTGATCCACCGTGTCTGTAGGGTGTACCAGACCGTGTCTGTAGGGTGTACCAGACCGTGTAGACCGTGTCTGTAGGGTGTACCAGACCGTGTGTGTAGGGTGTACCAGACCGTGTCTGTAGGGTGTACCAGACTGTGTCTGTAGGGTGTACCAGACCGTGTAGACCGTGTCTGTAGGGGTGTACCAGACCGTGTCTGTAGGGTGTACCAGACCGTGTCTGTAGGGTGTACCAGACAGTGTCTGTAGGGTGTACCAGACTGTGTCTGTAGGGTGTACCAGACCGTGTCTGTAGGGTGTACCAGACCGTGTCTGTAGGGTGTACCAGACCGTGTCTGTAGGGTGTACCAGACTGTGTCTGTAGGGTGTACCAGACCGTGTCTGTAGGGTGTACCAGACCGTGTAGACCGTGTCTGTAGGGTGTACCAGACCGTGTCTGTAGGGTGTACCAGACCGTGTCTGTAGGGTGTACCAGACCGTGTCTGTAGGGTGTACCAGACCGTGTAGACCGTGTCTGTAGGGTGTACCAAACCGTTTCTGTAGGGTGTACCAGACTGTGTCTGTAGGGTGTACCAGACTGTGTCTGTAGGGTGTACCAGACCGTGTAGACCGTGTCTGTAGGGTGTACCAGACCGTGTCTGTAGGGTGTACCAGACTGTGTCTGTAGGGTGTACCAGACTGTGTCTGTAGGGTGTACCAGACCGTGTAGACCGTGTCTGTAGGGTGTACCAGACCGTTTCTGTAGGTGTACCAGACTGTGTCTGTAGGGTGTACTAGACCGTGTCTGTAGGGTGTAACCAGACCGTGTAGACCGTGTCTGTAGGGTGTACCAGACCGTTTCTGTAGGGTGTACCAGACTGTGTCTGTAGGGTGTACTAGACCGTGTCTGTAGGGTGTACCAGACCGTGTAGACCGTGTCTGTAGGGTGTACCAGACCGTGTAGACCGTGTCTGTAGGGTGTACCAGACCGTGTCTGTAGGGTGTACCAGACCGTGTCTGTAGGGTGTACTAGAACCGTGTCTGGTAGGGTGTACCAGACCGTGTCTGTTAGGGTGTACCAGACTGTGTCTGTAGGTGTACCAGACCGTGTCTGTAGGGTGTACCAGAACGTGTAGACCGTGTCTGTAGGGTGTACCAGACCGTGTCTGTAGGGTGTACCAGACCGTGTCTGTAGGGTGTACAGACCGTGTCTGTAGGGTGTACCAGACCGTGTCTGTAGGGTGTACCAGACCGTGTCTGTAGGGTGTACCAGACCATGTCTGTAGGGTGTACCAGACCGTGTCTGTAGGGTGTACCAGACCGTGTCTGTAGGGTGTACCAGACCGTGTCTGTAGGGGTGTACCAGACCGTGTCTGTAGGGTGTACCAGACCGTGTCTGTAGGGTGTACCAGACCATGTCTATAGGGTGTACCAGACCGTGTCTGTAGGGTGTACCAGACCGTGTCTATAGGGTGTACCAGACCCTGTCTGTAGGGTGTACCAGACCATGTCCTGTAGGGTGTTACCAGACCGTGTCTGTAGGGTGTACCAGACCGTGTCTATAGGGTGTACCATACCGTGTCTGTAGGGTGTACCAGACCGTGTCTATAGGGTGTACCAGACCGTGTCTGTAGGGTGTACCAGACCATGTCTATAGGGTGTACCAGACCGTGTCTGTAGGGTGTACCAGACCATACCCTGTAGGATGTACCAGACCATACCCTGCCCTGTAGGATGTACCAGACCATACCCTGTAGGATGTACCAGACCATACCCTGTAGGATGTACCATACCCTGCCCTGTAGGATGTACCATACCCTGCCCTGTAGGATGTACCAGACCATATCCTGTAGGATGTACCATACCCTGTAGGATGTACCAGACCATACCCTGTAGGATGTACCAGACCATACCCTGTAGGATGTACCAGACCATACCCTGTAGGATGTACCAGACCATACCCTGTAGGATGTACCAGACCATACCCTGCCCTGTAGGATGTACCAGACCATACCCTGTAGGATGTACCAGACCATACCCTGCCCTGTAGGATGTACCAGACCATACCCTGTAGGATGTACCAGACCATACCCTGTAGGATGTACCATACCCTGCCCTGTAGGATGTACCAGACCATACCATGCCCTGTAGGATGTACCAGACCATACCCTGTAGGATGTACCAGACTATACCCTGTAGGATGTACCATACCCTGCCCTGTAGGATGTACCAGACCATTCCATGCCCTGTAGGATGTACAAGACCATACCCTGTAGGATGTACCAGACTATACCCTGTAGATGTGACAGACCATACCCTGTAGGATGTACCAGACCATACCCTGTAGGATGTACCAGACCATACCCTGTAGGATGTACCAGACCATACTCTGTAGGATGTACCAGACAATACCCTGTAGGATGTACCAGACCATATCCTGTAGGATGTACCAGACCATACCCTGTAGGATGTACCAGACCATATCCTGTAGGATGTACCAGACCATACCCTGTAGGATGTACCAGACCATACCCTGTCCTGTAGGATGTACCAGACCATACCCTGTAGGATGTACCAGGCCATACCCTGTCCTGTAGGATGCACCAGACCATACCCTGTAGGATGTACCAGACCATACCCTGTCCTGTAGGATGTACCAGACCATATCCTGTCCTGTAGGATGTACCAGACCATACCCTCCGAACTCTTCAGTGGTGTACTGATCCACCGTGTCTGTAGGGTGTACCAGATTCGTGTGTGTAGGGTGTACCAGACTGTGTCTGTAGGGTGTACCAGACCATACCCTCCGAACTCTTCAGTGGTGTACTGATCCACCGTGTCTGTAGTGTGTACCAGACCATGTCTGTAGGGTGTACCAGACCGTGTAGACCGTGTCTGTAGGGGTGTACCAGACCGTGTGTGTAGGGTGTACCAGACCGTGTCTGTAGGGTGTACCAGACTGTGTCTGTAGGGTGTACCAGACCGTGTCTGTTGGGTGTACCAGACCGTGTAGACCGTGTCTGTAGGGTGTACCAGACTGTGTCTGTAGGGTGTACCAGACCGTGGTCTGTTGGGTGTACCAGACCGTGTAGACCGTGTCTGTAGGGTGTACCAGAACCGTGTCTGTAGGGTGTACCAGACCGTGTCTGTAGGGTGTACCAGACCGTGTCTGTAGGGTGTACCAGACCGTGTCTGTAGGGTGTACCAGACCGTGTCTGTAGGGTGTACCAGACAGTGTCTGTAGGTGACCAGACGTGTCTGTAGGGTGTACCAGACCGTGTCTGTAGGGTGTACCAGACTGTGTCTGTAGGGGTGTACCAGACCGTGTCTGTAGGTGTACCAACCGGTAGACCGTATCTGTAGGGTGTACCAGACCGTGTCTGTAGGGTGTACCCAGACCGTGTCTGTAGGGTGTACCAGACCGTGTCTGTAGGGTGTACCAGACCGTGTCTGTAGGGTTTACCAGACCGTGTAGACCGTGTCTGTAGGGTGTACCAAACCGTTTCTGTGGGTGTACCAGACTGTGTCTGTAGGGTGTACCAAGACTGTGTCTGTAGGGTGTACCAGACCGTGTAGACTGTGTCTGTAGGGTGTACCAGACCGTTTCTGTAGGGTGTACCAGACTGTGTCTGTAGGGTGTACTAGACCGTGTCTGTAGGGTGTACCAGACCGTGTAGACCGTGTCTGTAGGGTGTACCAGACCGTTTCTGTAGGGTGTACCAGACTGTGTCTGTAGGGTGTACTAGACCGTGTCTGTAGGGTGTACCAGACCGTGTAGACCGTGTCTGTAGGGTGTACCAGACCGTGTAGACCGTGTCTGTAGGGTGTACCAGACCGTGTCTGTAGGGTGTACCAGACTGTGTCTGTAGGGTGTACTAGACCGTGTCTGTAGGGTGTACCAGACCGTGTAGACCGTGTCTGTAGGGTGTACCAGACCGTTTCTGTAGGGTGTACCAGACTGTGTCTGTAGGGTGTACTAGACCGTGTCTGTAGGGTGTACCAGACCGTGTAGACCGTGTCTGTAGGGTGTACCAGACCGTGTAGACCGTGTCTGTAGGGTGTACCAGACCGTGTCTGTAGGGTGTACCAGACTGTGTCTGTAGGGTGTACTAGACCGTGTCTGTAGGGTGTACCAGACCGTGTCTGTAGGGTGTACCAGACCGTGTCTGTAGGGTGTACCAGACTGTGTCTGTAGGGTGTACCAGACCGTGTCTGTAGGGTTGTACCAGAACGTGGTAGACCGTGTCTGTAGGGTGTACCGGACCGTGTCTGTAGGGTTGTACCAGACCGTGTCTGTAGGGTGTACCAGACCGTGTCTGTAGGGTGTACCAGACCGTGTCTGTAGGGTTGTACCAGACCATGTCTGTAGGGTGTACCAGACCGTGTCTGTAGGGTGTACCAGACCGTGTCTGTAGGGTGTACCAGACCGTGTCTGTAGGGTGTACCAGACCATGTCTGTAGGGTGTACCAGACCGTGTCTGTAGGGTGTACCAGACCGTGTCTGTAGGGTGTACCAGACCGTGTCTGTAGGGTGTACCAGACCATGTCTATAGGGTGTACCAGACCGTGTCTGTAGGGTTGTACCAGACCGTGTCTATAGGGTGTGTACCAGACCATGTCTGTAGGGTTACCAGACCATGTCTGTAGGGTGTAACCAGACCGTGTCTGTAGGGTGTACCAGACAGTGTCTATAGGGTGTACCATACCGTGTCTGTAGGGTGTACCAGACCGTGTCTATAGGGTGTACCAGACCGTGTCTGTAGGGTGTACCAGACCATGTCTATAGGGTGTACCAGACCGTGTCTGTAGGGTGTACCAGACCGTGTCTGTAGGGTGTACCAGACCATGTCTATAGGGTGTACCAGACCGTGTCTGTAGGGTGTACCAGACCGTGTCTATAGGGTGTACCAGACCGTGTCTGTAGGGTGTACCAGACCATGTCTATAGGGTGTACCAGACCGTGTCTGGTAGGGTGTACCAGACCGTGTCTGTAGGGTGTACCAGTCCATGTCTATAGGGTGTACCAGACCATGTCTATAGGGTGTACCAGACCGTGTCTGTAGGGTGTACCAGACCGTGTCTGTAGGGTGTACCAGACTGTGTCTGTAGGGTGTACCAGACTGTGTCTATAGGGTGTACCAGACCGTGTCTGTAGGGTGTACCAGTCCATGTCTATAGGGTGTACCAGACCATGTCTATAGGGTGTACCAGACCGTGTCTGTAGGGTGTACCAGACCGTGTCTGTAGGGTGTACCAGACTGTGTCTGTAGGGTGTACCAGACCGTGTCTGTAGGGTGTACCAGAACGTGTAGACCGTGTGTGTAGGGTGTACCAGACCGTGTCTGTAGGGTGTACCAGAACGTGTAGACCGTGTGTGTAGGGTGTACCAGACCGTGTCTGTAGGGTGTAACCAGACCGTGTCTGTAGGGTGTACCAGAACGTGTAGACCGTGTCTAATAGGGTGTACCAGACCGTGTCTATAGGGTGTACCAGACCGTGTCTGTAGGGTGTACCAGACCGTGTCTGTAGGGTGTACCAGACCATGTCTGTAGGGGTGTACCAACCGTGTCTATAGGGTGTACCAGACCGTGTCTGTAGGGTGTACCAGACCGTGTCTGTAGGGTGTACCAGACCGTGTCTGTAGGGTGTACCAGACCGTGTCTGTAGGGTGTACCAGACCATGTCTATAGGGTGTACCAGACCGTGTCTGTAGGGTGTACCAGACCGTGTAGACCGTGTCTGTAGGGTGTACCAGACCGTGTCTGTAGGGTGTACCAGACCGTGTCTGTAGGGTGTACCAGACCGTGTCTGTAGGGTGTACCAGACCGGGTCAGGGTGTACCAGACCGTGTCTGTAGGTGTACCAGACAGTGTCTGTAGGGTGTACCAGACTGTGTCTGTAGGGTGTACCAGACCGTGTCTGTAGGGTGGTACCAGCACTGTGTCTGTAGGGTTGTACCAGACCGTGTCTGTAGGGTGTACCAGACCGTGTAGACCGTATCTGTAGGGTGTCCAGACCGTGTCTGTAGGGTGTACCAGACCGTGTCTTAGGTGTACCAGAACCGTGTCTGTAGGGTGTACCAGACCGTGTCTGTAAAGGGTGTACCAGACCGTGTAGACCGTGTCTGTAGGGTGTTACCAAACCGTTTCTGTAGGTGTACCAGACTGTGTCTGTAGGGTGTACCAGACTGTGTCTGTAGGGTGTACCAGACCGTGTAGACCGTGTCTGTAGGGTGTACCAGACCGTTTCTGTAGGGTGTACCAGACTGTGTCTGTAGGGTGTACTAGACCGTGTCTGTAGGGTGTACCAGACGTGTAGACCGTGTCTGTAGGGTGTACCAGACCGTGTAGACCGTGTCTGTAGGTGTACCAGACCGTGTCTGTAGGGTGTACCAGACTGTGTCTGTAGGGTGTACTAGACCGTGTCTGTAGGGTGTACCAGACCGTGTAACCGTGTCTGTAGGGTGTACCAGACCGTTTCTGTAGGGTGTACCAGACTGTGTCTGTAGGGTGTACTAGACCGTGTCTGTAGGGTGTACCAGACCGTGTAGACCGTGTCTGTAGGGTGTACCAGACCGTGTAGACCGTGTCTGTAGGGTGTACCAGACCGTGTCTGTAGGGTGTACCAAGACTGTGTCTGTAGGGTGTACTAGACCGTGTCTGTAGGGTGTACCAGACCGTGTCTGTAGGGTGTACCAGACCGTGTCTGTAGGGTGTACCAGACTGTGTCTGTAGGGTGTACCAGACCGTGTCTGTAGGGTGTACCAGAATGTGTAGACCGTGTCTGTAGGGTGTACCAGACCGTGTCTGTAGGGTGTACCAGACCGTGTCTGTAGGGTGTACCAGACCGTGTCTGTAGGGTGTACCAGACCGTGTCTGTAGGGTGTACCAGACCATGTCTGTAGGGTGTACCAGACCGTGTCTGTAGGGTGTACCAGACCGTGTCTGTAGGGTGTACCAGACCGTGTCTGTATGGTGTACCAGACCATGTCTGTAGGGTGTACCAGACCGTGTCTGTAGGGTGTACCAGACGCGTGTCTGTAGGGTGTACCAGACCGTGTCTGTAGGGTGTACCAGACCATGTCTATAGGGTGTACCAGACCGTGTCTGTAGGGTGTACCAGACCGTGTCTATAGGGTGTACCAGACCATGTCTGTAGGGTGTACCAGACCATGTCTGTAGGGTGTACCAGACCGTGTCTGTAGGGTGTACCAGACAGTGTCTATAGGGTGTACCATACCGTGTCTGTAGGGTGTACCAGACCGTGTCTATAGGGTGTACCAGACCGTGTCTGTAGGGTGTTACCAGACCATGTCTATAGGGTGTACCAGACCGTGTCTGTAGGGGTGTACCAGACCGTGTCTGTAGGGTGTACCAGACCATGTCTATAGGGTGTACCAGACCGTGTCTGTAGGGTGTACCAGACCGTGTCTATAGGGTGTACCAGACCGTGTCTGTAGGGTGTACCAGACCATGTCTATAGGGTGTACCAGACCGTGTCTGTAGGGTGTACCAGACCATGTCTGTAGGGTGTACCAGTCCATGTCTATAGGGTGTACCAGACCATGTCTATAGGGTGTACCAGACCGTGTCTGTAGGGTGTACCAGACCGTGTCTGTAGGGTGTACCAGACTGTGTCTGTAGGGTGTACCAGACTGTGTCTATAGGGTGTACCAGACCGTGTCTGTAGGGTGTACCAGTCCATGTCTATAGGGTGTACCAGACCATGTCTATAGGGTGTACCAGACCGTGTCTGTAGGGTGTACCAGACCGTGTCTGTAGGGTGTACCAGACTGTGTCTGTAGGGTGTACCAGACCGTGTCTGTAGGGTGTACCAGAACGTGTAGACCGTGTGTGTAGGGTGTACCAGACCGTGTCTGTAGGGTGTACCAGAACGTGTAGACCGTGTGTGTAGGGTGTACCAGACCGTGTCTGTAGGGTGTACCAGACCGTGTCTGTAGGGTGTACCAGAACGTGTAGACCGTGTCTATAGGGTGTACCAGACCGTGTCTATAGGGTGTACCAGACCGTGTCTGTAGGGTGTACCAGACCGTGTCTGTAGGGTGTACCAGACCATGTCTGTAGGGTGTACCAGACCGTGTCTATAGGGTGTACCAGACCGTGTCTGTAGGGTGTACCAGACCGTGTCTGTAGGGTGTACCAGACTGTGTCTGTAGGGTGTACCATACCGTGTCTGTAGGGTGTACCCGAACGTGGTCTATAGGGTGTACCAGAACCGTGTCTGTAGGGTGTACCAGACGTGTCTAAGGGTGGTACTAGACCGTGTCTCGTAGGGTGTACCACGACCGTGGTCTGTAGGGTGTAACCCGACGTGTCTGTAGGGGTGTACCAAGACCGTGTCTGTAGGGTGTACCAGAACGTGTAGACCGTGTGTGTAGGGTGTTACCAGACCGTGTCTGTACGGGTGTACCAGAACGTGTAGAACCGTGTGTGTAGGGTGGTACCAAACGTGGTCTGTAGGGGTGGTACCAGACCGTGTCCTGTAGGGTGTACCAAGAACGTGAGACCGTAGTCTATAGGGTGTACCCAACCGTGTCTATAGGGTGTACCAGACCGTGTCTGTAGGGTGTAACCAGAACCGTCTGTAGGGTGTACCAAACCATGCTCCTGTAGGGGTGTACCAGACCGTGTCTGTAGGGTGGGTACCAGACCGTGTCTGTAGGGTGTACCAGACCGTGTCTATAGGGTGTACCAGACCGTGTCTGTAGGGTTGTACCAGACCCGTGGTCTGTAGGGTGTACCAGACCGTGTCTGTAGGGTGTACCAGACCGTGTCTATAGGGTGTACCAGACCGTGTCTGTAGGGGTGTACCAGACGCGTGTCTGTAGGGTGTACCAGACCTTGTCTGTAGGGTGTACCAGACCTTGTCTGTAGGGTGTACCGACCATGTCTGTAGGGTGTACCAGACGGTGTCTGTAGGGTGTACCAAGACCATGTTCTGTAGGGTGTACCAGACCATGTCTGTTAGGGTGTACCAGACCGTGTCTGTAGGGTGTACCAGACCGTGTCTGTAGGGTGTACCAGACCGTGTTCTGGTAGGGTGTACCAGACCGTGTCTATAGGGTGTACCATACCGTGTCTGTAGGGTGTACCAGACCGTGTCTATAGGGTGTACCAGACCGTGTCTGTAGGGGTGTACCAGACCGTGTCTATAGGGTGTACCAGACCGTGTTCTGTAGGGTGTACCAGACCGTGTCTGTAGGGTGTTACAGACCATGTCTATAGGGTGTACCAAGACCGTGTCTGTAGGGGTGTACCAGACCGTGTCTGTAGGGTGGGACCAGACTGTGTCCTGTAGGGTGTACCAGACCGTGTCTATAGGGTGTACCAGACCGTGTCTGTAGGGTGTACCAGACCGTGTCTGTAGGGTGTACCAGTCCATGTCTATAGGGTGTACCAGACCGTGTCTATAGGGTGTACCAGACCGTGTGTGTAGGGTGTACCAGAACGTTGTCTGTAGGGTGTACCAGACGTGTCTGTAGGGTGTACCAGAACGTGTAGACCGTGTCTATAGGGTGTACCAGACCGTGTCTATAGGGTGTACCAGACCGTGTCTGTAGGGTGTACCAGACCCGTGTCTGTAGGGTGTACCAGACCATGTCTGTAGGGTGTACCAGACCGTGTCTGTAGGGTGTACCAGACCGTGTCTGTAGGGTGTACCAGACCGTGTCTATAGGGTGTACCAGACCGTGTCTGTAGGGTGTACCAGACCGTGTCTGTAGGGTGTACCAGACCGTGTCTGTAGGGTGTACCAGACCGTGTCTGTAGGGTGTACCAGACCGTGTCTATAGGGTGTACCAGACCGTTGTCAGGGGTCCTGTAGGGTGTACCAGACCGTGTCTGTAGGGTGTACCAGACCGTGTCTGTAGGGTGTACCAGACCATGTCTGTAGGGTGTACCAGACGGTGTCTGTAGGGTGTACCAGACCATGTCTGTAGGGTGTACCAGACCATGTCTGTAGGGTGTACCAGACCGTGTCTGTAGGGTGTACCAGACCGTGTCTGTAGGGTGGTACCAGACCCGTGTCTGTAGGGTGTACCAGACCGTGTCTATAGGGTGTACCATACCGTGTCTGTAGGGTGTACCAGACCGTGTCTATAGGGTGTACCAGACCGTGTCTGTAGGGTGTACCAGACCGTGTCTATAGGGTGTACCAGACCGTGTCTGTAGGGTGTACCAGACCGTGTCTGTAGGGTGTACCAGACCATGTCTATAGGGTGTACCAGACCGTGTCTGTAGGGTGTACCAGACCGTGTCTGTAGGGTGGACCAGACTGTGTCTGTAGGGTGTACCAGACCGTGTCTATAGGGTGTACCAGACCGTGTCTGTAGGGTGTACCAGACCGTGTCTGTAGGGTGTACCAGTCCATGTCTATAGGGTGTACCAGACCATGTCTATAGGGTGTACCAGACCGTGTCTGTAGGGTGTACCAGACCGTGTCTGTAGGGTGTACCAGACTGTGTCTGTAGGGGTGTACCAGACCGTGTCTGTAGGGTGTACCAGAACGTGTAAGACCGTGTGTGTAGGGTGTACCAGACCGTGGTCTGTAGGGTGTACCAGAACGTGTAGACCGTGTGTGTAGGGTGTACCAGACCGTGTCTGTAGGGTGTACCAGACCGTGTCTGTAGGGTGTACCAGAACGTGTAGACCGTGTCTGTAGGGTGTAACCAGACCGTGTCTGTAGGGTGTACCAGACCGTGTCTATAGGGTGTACCAGACCGTGTCTGTAGGGTGTACCAGACCATGTCTGTAGGGTGTACCAGACCGTGTCTATAGGGTGTACCAGACCGTGTCTGTAGGGTGTACCAGACCGTGTCTGTAGGGTGTACCAGACCGTGTCTGTAGGGTGTACCAGACCATGTCTATAGGGTGTACCAGACCGTGTCTGTAGGGTGTACCAGACCATGTCTATAGGGTGTACCAGACCGTGTCTGTAGGGTGTACCAGACCGTGTCTGTAGGGTGTACCAGACCGTGTCTATAGGGTGTACCAGACCGTGTCTGTAGGGTGTACCAGACCATGTCTGTAGGGTGTACCAGACCGTGTCTATAGGGTGTACCAGACCGTGTCTGTAGGGTGTACCAGACCGTGTCTGTAGGGTGTACCAGACTGTGTCTGTAGGGTGTACCAGACCGTGTCTGTAGGGTGTACCAGAACGTGTAGACCGTGTGTGTAGGGTGTACCAGACCGTGTCTGTAGGGTGTACCAGACCGTGTCTGTAGGGTGTACCAGACCGTGTCTGTAGGGTGTACCAGAACGTGTAGACCGTGTCTATAGG